>NC_087444.1:11272500-11576896 GCF_036321535.1 Camelus dromedarius
GAGTGATATCATGTGGTATTTTTCTTTCTCTTTCTAGCTTACTTCACTTAGAATGATGATCTCCGGGTCCTGCAAATGACATTATTTTATTCTTTTTTATGGCTGAGCAGTATTCCATTGTATAAATATACCACAGCTTCTTTATCTAATCCTCTGTCCATGGACATTTAGGTTGGTTCCATGTCTTGGCTATTGCAAATAGTGCTGCTATGAACATTGGGATGCACGTATCTTTTGAATTAGAGTTCCCTCTGGATATATACCCAGGAGTGGAATTGCTAGATCTTATGATAAGTCTGTTTTTAGTTTTTTGAAGAATCTCCATAATTTCTTCCATAATAGATGCACCAAAATACATTCCCATAGCTAAGACCAAGAGGTGATCTTGCTTATTGAGCATTTGACATATTTAGGCTAAGTTTAACGGAAGAACAGCTTTATATTTAGGCTAAGTTTAACAGAAGAACAGCTTTTGGGTAAAGTTAGCTTTAACTTCTGTCTCTAAGCCAAATTCCACACCTAAATTGTCTTTTATAATCTAGGCCAGCCCCAGAAAAGAATCACAAAGACATTAACACAATAATGCTGAGATTTTTTCTGAAGATCAAAATTCCTTAACAAGTAGAATAATTTTTCTTCAAATAAAAAGATACTGTGTTGTATTCTTTCGTGGAAGACTCAGTGGCCATCTCACAATCATCTTAAAGGATTGTAGGAATATAGGAACGTGATTCCCCAGATCCCTGGTTAGATTAATGTCAGGCATCAACATTTCTTTTCAGCAGTGGCAGAGAAAGATTTCTCCTCCACCCCTACTATCCCCCAACTTCCAGGAAAGCAATTCCATGATTGTCGTCAGAATTGGCAAGAAACATAATTTGAAACAGAAAACAAAGGGACTTGTGATATCTGGGTGACTATTGATTATAGCAGGGTGAATAAGAGGTAGAAGTCTCGGAAAATAGATGTTATCAATGAAGCTGTGAGGAAGATGAGTGGGAAAAGAAAGGTTGAATACTAGCATCACTTTGTCAATAAATTCTATACTTATAAGTATGAAGATATTATAGGCAGCTTATATTTAATATAATACACAGTGAATTGGAATTCTTCATTAAGGTACAGGAATAAAATTTAGCATTGCTCATATAGAGAAAATTAGAATGAAGATAAACAGGGAATTATCATAATTGTCTGTGCAAAAATCAAAATGTCAATTTACTAAATTTTCTAAACTGCAATTGAAAATGATAATGTCCCTGGTAAAACCTGCCTTTCATTTGCTTTCATTAAGGTTGCACATTGATGAGTTGCATGAGGGTTCACCTGTACTTCCCTGTTGATAGTGATTATCCAAGTTTTCATAAGATATCAAATATCTATATCTGTATCTATCTCTCTCTCTATATATATAAAGTAGAACATAGGAAAGATTATATGACTTTGAATTAGAAGACTTAGGTTTAAGTCAAAACACTATCACTTATTAAATATGTGATCTCAATCCAATCACTTAATTTCTAGGAGGTGGTTTCCTCATTTGCAAAATGGGTGTTACAGAAGTTAGCCTGTGAACCTCAGTGTGTTAAAATTATATCAAAATGAGATCATGTGAATGCCAGTTATTTGGAAACTTTAAGGAGTTAAGATGTTATTGTGATATTTGTTTATACTAGGTGATGCTTATTTAAAAATTGACATGGTTAAATATTTTGTGAAGTATCAGAAAAGGACTATTGATATATAATTCACATACCTACAGTAATCCTAACATGCTTCTTAGTATGATACTGACATCCACAGAGGCAATTACAGGACTAGTATTTAGCACACTAGTTCTAAATACCTCTCTTGTAAACTAATATTTGAATTGGTAGTCTCTATGTTTCATAAGATTTGTGTGATTTGATTGCCAAATAGGTGAAAAATAAGTAAATTATTTCAACATATTAAGAATATAGTGCAGAATTTTGCATTTTGATTATAATGATTATAATAGCTGTAAATGGAGAACATAAATCATAGCTAAATTTCAGCATTTTCATTTTAATTCCCTATGTGAATTTTAATTAAAACATAATATTATATTAATTTATTATTATTAATTGATACAATGTTTACAAGGTTTAGTAATTGTGTGTTTAATTAAGCAGAAGTAGGGGTTTCTTTTTTCCTTCATAAAGTTAATTTATTTGATAAAATGAAGGTTCATTTTCTTCATAAACTTTTTTTCAGAATAGTTTTAGATTTACAGGAAAATCAGAGATGTAGTTTGAGAGATCCCAGATATCCCACATCATTTCCTCTATTATCAACATCTTGTATTAATATGGAACATTTGTCACAAGTAAAGAACCTATATTGATACCTAATTATTAACTAAATTCAGGTTTGCTTTTTTTTCAGCCAACGTCTTTTTGGTGCTTCAGGATCTAGTTCAGAATTCCATATTACATTTAGTTGTAATGTTTCCTTAGGCTTTTCTTGGCTGCAATAATTTCTCAGACCTTTCTTTTTTAAAGATTACCTTGAGAGGTGAGGACTACTGGCAAGATATTTTGTAGGACGCCTCTCTATTGGCATTTGTCTGATTTTTGTATCCCTCATGATTGAACTAAGGTTACAGTTTTAGGGGAGGAAAAACCACAGAGTTCAGTGAAAATCACATCATCTCATATTAAGGGTACATAATTTAGCATGACTTATGATTTATCACTGTTGTTGTTAACTTTGATCACCTGGCTAAAGTAGTGTTTTTCAGCTTTCTTCTTGGTCAGATTATACTTTTTCCCTTTTCCCTAATGTACTCTTGAAAAGAAGGCACTATGCGTAGCCCACACGTAAGTGGGGAGTCATGCTCCACCTCCTTGAGGGTGGGGTATCTGTATAAACATTTGAATTCTTCTACATGGGATATTTGTGTCTTCTTCTCTATTGATTTATGTATTCAATAATTTATTTATCAGGATAGACCTGTGGATATTTTTAAGTTTTGTGTTATAATTCAATACTATTTTATATTTTTGTGTTCAAATTATTTCAGCTTTGGCCATTGGGAGCTCTTCCAGTGGCTCTTGGGTATGTCCCTTCATTTGTGTGTGTGTTTGTTTAAGCACTTCCTTTCTGACACTATGAAATGCTCTGGGCTAATCATGTGTATTTTCTGCCTCAGTTCTAGAATCAGCCAGATCTTCAAAGAGCTTTTTTTTTTTTAATTGGAGAATAACATTAGAAATCAAACTTTAAGTCTAGGTGTGCTTGTTGCTGCTGGAGTGACTTTGCATGTAGGCACTCTAAGCTGACAGCAGAAGGAACTATACATGAGCATAGTAACCTGTGGATCTAAACATATCTATAACCACTTTTGTATGTAGCCATCTAGATTACAGTAAGCATTAGTTTATTCTAATGTCTCCAATCTAATCTGTCACTACATGGAACATTCTAGCCTTCCCCACTTTGCTTATCTGTAAATCTCTCACTCCAACCTGTTCCCCAACATCTGACATCCATTTACTTAACTATTCAATGAGTCTTAGGTAGGAATTATTAAAATGTGGGATCTTCAGAAATAAGTTTGAACACATTAAGTCTTATATAATTATACTTACTGATTGGTGGAACCCTCAGAAATTTGGAAATTGCTTTGGACATATGGCAGCTTAGAATGGTGCTATCTAATAATTATACAATGTGAGCCATATATATAATTTAAGATTTTCTTGTAAAGACACTAAAATTACAAAGAAGCCAGTGACAAACTATATATATATATATATGATAATAAATTTCATCTTTTAAAATGTCATTTTTATATAGAAATATGAGTTCCGAATAGCTTTAGAGAAACAGAGTTCTGGATATGTTTGTATAGTCATTTATGGATGTTCATATTCTATTACTTGTATAAATCTGAATATTTTCTTGGTTTTTCTGGCTAAACAACATTAGCTTTAAGAGTTAGTAATCTTTATCTTTGATATTAATGGAGAAGTCTTAGGGCTGTGGAATCAGACTAGTTGTGTTTATAGCTTCCTTCCCTCCTAATTTAGCTGTGTGATCTTGGACAAGTAATTTAGACATTTCATTAAGCTTCACTTTTCTCATTTGTAATCAGGGTTTACTTAGAACTGTCTACCCAAGGTAGAGATGAGATGATCTATGTAAACATACAATGAAGTGCCTACTACAGAGTACTTATTATATATGCCAGTTCTTATTAATAAAACACTTATTTTTTCACTTCAGGACATCTTTTCTAAGATCCTAAACATTAGAGCTGTATAGCCCGCATTTATTGAATAGTTGATACATGTTGGACATTTTCCTATCTTATATCTAATCTGTACAGCAGCCCTATGGGGTACCTGTTTGTCCATTTTTATAGATCACAAAACAGTTCTTGAGAGGGACTGAACCAGGGGAGGGTATGTACATGTCATATCTATCTTGTTTTCAAGAAGTAAAAATTTTAAAAGTTTGTGGTGAGCTTAAAGGTGAACACTGGAGATTAATTGTAGGAAAAAAAGTGTATGGAGGACATAAGCGATTGAATAAGTATATAGAAGGCAGGTAAATATATGTGTGTGTGTATATATATATATATATATCACAGTTTATAATTATTAACCCATGGGTAACTGCAATCAGGTGCTAATTTTATCTAATGTGCTAGAAGTTTATTTTGCCTTTAATCTTTCTTATAGAATGCACTCATTCCCAGTTACTTAAGTCAACAACTTTCCCTCATTTCTTTTCAATGAGGTTATTTCATATATATGCAATAATTAGATTATTACATCAAATTCTAGATTTTATTGTGGAATTTCTTGACTCTGAAATAATTTTTATTTGCATATATTCAGGCTGACTCTTAATGATAAAAGTTCTATGTATTTTGACAAAAGGATAATGTCATGTATTCACCATTACAATATCACTCAAAATAATTTCACTTAAAATAATTAAAAATCCCCTGTGCTTTACCTATTAACCTTTCACCTCAAACTCCTACTAACAACTGACCTGTTATTATCTCTATAGTTCTTTCTTTTCCCAAATGTCATATAACTGTAATTTAAAAGTATGTAGTCTTTTCAGAGTGGCTTTTTTTGGTTATCAGTATTCATTTAAAATTCATTCATGTCTTTGCATGGATTATTACTTTTTTATTGCTGAATATTATTCTATTTTAATCAGTATACCACAGTTTATTTTTCCAGTAACCTACTGAAGGATATCTTGGCTGTCTCTTGTTTTGGCAGTGATGAATTAAGTTGCTATAAATACTCACATGCAGATTTTACTATTTTAAAATCAGTTCATAAATACCTAACAGCACCATTGTTAGAACATAAAGTAAGATTATATTCAGTTTTGTCAGATACTGCTGAACTTTCTTCCAAAGTGGCTGTACTGTTTTACATTTCCATCAGCAATGAAGGAGAGTCCCTGCTGTTCAACATGCTCACCAGCAGTTGCTATTTGGAATGTAGCCATTTTAATAGATTAATTTGTAGCATCTCACAGTGTTGTAATTTGCATTTATCTAATGACATATGATATTGAACATGTTTTCATATGCTTATTTGCTATCTGCGTATCTTCACTGGAAGAACGTCTGGTCAGAGCTTTTCCACATTCCATAGTTGGGTTGTTCTCTCACTGTTGAGTTTTAAAGATTCTTTATATGTTTTGTCCTTCATCAGATAAATGTTTTGTAATACTTCCTCTTAGACTATAGCTTGACTTCACTCACCAAGTAGAATCTTTCGCAAAGCAAAACAAAATTAATTTTAACAAAGTCCAGCTGTTTATTTTTTTTTCCTATCATGGATCTTACTTTTGATTGTGTATCTAAAAGTAATGGTGA
The DNA here is from genome assembly GCF_036321535.1 of Camelus dromedarius. Classification (NCBI taxonomy): domain Eukaryota; kingdom Metazoa; phylum Chordata; class Mammalia; order Artiodactyla; family Camelidae; genus Camelus; species Camelus dromedarius. The sequence continues at coordinate 11,278,373 of NC_087444.1, forward strand.
GTAATAATAGACATCCATGCCTTGTTCCTGATCTTAGATGAAAAGCATCCTGTCTTTTATCATAAAGTATGATGTTATCTGAAAGGTTTTTTTGGTGATGTTCTTTACCAAGTTCTTTACCCCCTCTATTCCTAATTTGCTGAGAGTTTTTATCATAAATGGATATTGGATTTTGCCAAATGCTTTTTCTGCATCAGTTGCTAGAACCATATGATTTTCCCCCTGTAACTGGTTCGTGTATTGGATTATAGTGATTTATTTCTGAATGTTGAACCAAGCATGCATACCTGGAGTAAACCCACTTGGTTTTAATTCATTTACTTTTTAACATGATAAATAAAAATATGTATTCTGCAAAATTTCAATAATTGTAAAACCTATTATAATTTTTTTGTGATTGAATGTAACTTTATTTCTAATGAAGCATTTAATACCATCTCATGCATATCTGTTCATAAAATTAAATTAATTAAAATAGGCTTAGGTAACAGTTCCATTAAGTAGATTGAAAAGTGGCTCCAGGTGGCTTCTCTTCACATGCCTGGGGTCCATTTTGGTGAGGCTTGATAAATGAGAAGACACTAGAGTTGATGGTGGGCTCTATTATATGCATTTCTTTATTAATGATCTACCAAGGTTTCCTTGATGAATCTTAATGAAAATTGTAGAGGCTGGTCTTTTCAGGGCAGTTGCTAAAAAGGCATAGAATAATACCAGAATGTCAAGCTGGAACTGGCTGGTCCCCAACAGTTAATTGGAGCAAACATCTTAATCCTTGTGGCCAGGTTGCAGTGCCAGCATCATGGCAGGACAAGGAATGAAAATCAGGAGTTGTTTTGCTTCCCTCGCTTGAGGCAGGAGTACCCAAGACCCCTGAATGCATCTCAGCATCTCTTCCTCCTTCTTTCTCTGTCTTGTAGTTCTTTTTTGCTCTTTTCAGTCTTCCTCCCTCCCTTGCTTCCATCTCTCCCTCTCTCTCTCTCTCTCAAGGTTTCTCTCTCTTTTTCCCTCCCAAAACCCCCTTTCTCACCTTTTTCTGAAATGTCATTGACTATAGCATCCATAAGGCTGCTCTCCTCTTGAAGTCAATTTTTTTTAAATTGAAGTACAGTCAGTTACAATGTGTCAATTTCTGCCATACAGCATACTGTCCTAGTCATGCATATATATACATATATTTGTTTTCATACTCTTTTTTCGCTAGAGGTTATTGCAAGATATTGAATATGATTCCCTGTGCTATACAGGAGAAATTTATTTTTTATCTGTTTTTATATATAGTGATTAACGTTTGCAAATCTTGAACTCCCAAATTTATCCCTTCCCACCCTCTTTCCCCGATAACCATAAGATTGTTTACTATGTCTTCGAGTCTGTTTCTTTTGTAGATGAGTTCATTAGTGTCCTCTTCTTTTTTTTTTATATTCCACATGTGAGTGATGTCATATGATATTTTTCTTTCTAAGTGAAGTAAGCTAGAAAGAGAAATAAAAATACCATATGATATCACTCATAAAACCTATTATAATTTTAAGTACAACTTTATTATGTTTTAGATAATCACTCTGATGTACCTCATTTAATAAATAGCTGTTTTAAATCTAAAAGATACTATCACCATCGTTGAATTCCATCACTGTAATTAAATCGATTAGATCTATTTAAAAATTTAGAAACTTGTAATTTTTTGTAATATGTATTTATACATTCTGCATTAAAAAATCTAGAAGGTGAGGATTGTAAAAGTACTTACTTTCCATATATTGTGTTTAACCCCAAACAGCTAGCATCTGCTGGGTTGCTTTTTCTATGAATTACTTTAAATATTTTTTCTTTTGTTTGTTTGTTTTTCTCCTTCTTAGGGGGGAGTAAAATATAATAGAACACCACATAGAACATCCAGTTTCTTTGGTTTGTTAATATTTACAATGTTTTTCCTGTATTTATCAAGAAATATACAATTCCCTATAGTTAGAGCCTTTCAAACTAACAGTAGGAAATTTTAGTGTTGATAAAACTATTGATCATACAAACATTAAAATTATGTCTTCTGTAGTAAATGCCAATAAAAGATTTGTACATTAATCAGCTAATCAATAGACTTGTCAGTAAAAGACAACATTTGACAGGGCAATGTTATTGGAAGACCAAGTGGCTGAGAGACCAGAAACTAAGTTACTCAGTGAGTAATCTATTTATTTGAATTCAGACTACTCTCAAATTTTACGTGAAGAAATACAAGGTAGAACCAAAATGCGGAAAGCTGCATATCACCCATTTATTTAATTTGTTTTATAAGAATAAAGGCTAACCTATTATTGTAGTAACCTTACTTGTTTAATTTCTAAAACACTTACTTTGCATTTCCTATCATATTACTAATTGTTCCAAACTGGAAGAGTGTATATGAAAAACATAAATCACAATATTATCCTTTCTTACAAGCCCTGTTCATTATATTTATTTTAAACTACTATTTTTAGCAATATATGTTGGAGTATCTGTGTACCTAATTTGATTCAAACTATTCTAGGAATATAACTAAATTATTTAAATATTTCAGGCCAGCACAAGTCTAAAAGGATAATTGCGATATCAAAGAAAACCTCATATTTTCATTACAAATTATTTTATTCCAGATGATCAAACAATACTCCACATACTCACTTTTAAGAAAATAAATATGAACATTGATTTTTTTTCATTTGTTTGCATTTTGTTGTTTGGAAATATTTTACCTTACTTAATTTGTAAGTCAACAAAGCACAGTTTTATGAGTCATAATAGTCCAAATTGTAATAGATGAGTTCTTCAAATGATGATTTTTCCATCATGAGAGTTGTTCTATCAGGACTTATAGAAGGGAAATATCAGTTCCCTCACCGATGATCTACTCGAAGGGAGGGCTGACTCCCACGTTGGCCCTGGGACCCTCTCGAGAGGGTCTCTACTCTGTTCCCTTATCCCAGGTTGGGAGTGGGCCACCCCAGGTGCCCTGATATGAGTCTTTTCTCTCTTAGGGCTTCCCAGCCCCCACTCACATGTAACAGGTTCTCACCCTTGTCCCTTTGCGTGGCATCCTGATGAGTATTTAAAGCCAATTTTGAAATGCCAAAAAAAAAAATTAATAAATAATAACAACAAAAACAATGTCAAGGTTGACAGTTCCTTTAAGTTTTCCTACTTGCTAAATGCTTAGGGTCTGTAATTGAAATTGTTAATGGTATTTATTTCATTGTGTATGTAATTATGTTTTATAAATATATACTATAATATATAGTATAATGTTATATATATTATAACATATATGTTATGCTATATTTGCTATAAGTAATGATAACATTCAATAACTGTTTAAAATTTGAATTTCCAGCTAACATTTACAAGATAGCCATAAGCTAACTGTTGCTAAAAATCTCCTTCCAAGTTTGTAGGGTTGTCCTTTCTTCTGCCCTCTTAAATGCTACAGATAATGACTGATTGAGAACAGTACAAATTTATATTGTTTCTTTTAAGAAATAGTAAATCATTCAAAAATGAAAATGAAAGAATGCTTACTAATTATTTATATTCCATATGTAAAGATAGAACACAAAGTCAAAATTTATATCATGCCAAAATAAAGATTTTAATAATTTTGTTGAAGTACAGAAGTAATTTATTTGTTAACAGAAGTCATAATTTATTTTAAATGGAGAAAAAAAATATTTAAAATCATGCACCCAGAAGTTAAACACTACAAAAATGCTTATTAAGAAGCCTTTCTATATAAGTCCTGATAGAACAACTCTCATGTTGGAAAAAGCACCATTTGAAGAACTCTTCAATTACAATTGAAACCATTATGACTCATAAAAATGTTCTTTGTTGACTTACAAATTAAGAAGTCATAGTTTTATCTACCTAAAGTAAGTAAATGGAACAAAGTTAGACTACTAGCAATGAAATTGGAATTATTGTTAAAAATTGTTATTGTTAAAAGTTATATTTTATTAAAATGAAATTAGTAAAATATTTATAACCTTATTAAGGAGATAATTTCATGTGTTCAGGACAATTTCTTATGATTATGTTTCTTTGTTCTATTTCCAAACAAATGTTTCATAGTTTAAATATCACAGATAGCTCTAATTAAATAATAGAAATATTTTTGACATAGTTCATATTTTCAAAAACTCCATATAGTGATTAGAAATTTAGTTTTTTGTAATATGTAACATGTGATAAACATGTTCTTCAAAACTTTTAATATCCTCAATTCTGTTAGAAATTGCTTAAAGTGTATTCTGAGAAGAGTTAATGCACAAGAAATGCCAGTAGCATTCACTTTCTAAAAGAATTAAATGCTCATTAGTTTCATATAAATAAAAAAAAGTGTATTCTTAATTTTGATAGTATAATTTACTTACTTTCTTTTTACTTTAAGTATGAATTTTTGAAGATTTTAGTGGTCCTTGCCCACCAAAAGAATAATGGAAGAATGGTGTTTATTAGAACTTTTTTTGGCATTATTTAAAAAAAAAAAATTTATGTTAATAAATATTGCAAAAAATAGAATACACTATGTGTTTGCAGGTAGGTAACAGTAAATAGAGAAAATGAAGAAGTTAAAGAAGGGATAATGGTGAAGTCATTTGAATTAAATTGTAAATTAGTTTTAATTTTACCTTAGGTGGTAGAAGGACATAATTGAGAAGTTAAGTCTATGGAGAAAAAGTATTTTGGAAAGCAACGTATTAATTATTTGAGCATTGTTTTCAGTTTAAATTATTAACTTTACTGTTTCTGTGAGTAGCCTAGCTAATCAAAACTGACAATAATTAGGTTTTTAAAAATATATGCTCTACACATATTGGTCCATGATTTCTGTCATGCACAAAAGCTATCGTTTAATCATATAATTCCAGCAAAGTTAAAATGATTCACAATGCTAATTCTCTTTGCCAAAGATTTTAACGGTTTAATTATTTTCTTGTTGGAGAATCTTTAATTCCAACGATGCATTCCTTCAAGCACTAATTATACGGAATTAGAAGTTGATTTTACCGCAAGCAATCAAATTCAAGTATTACAAGAGTCTGAATCTCTAAGTCATTAAAATGTGTATTTTAACACAGACTAACTTGGAAACCAAGGAGATCAAATCTTAATGTTCCTGTTTAGAATAACAACGAATTATGCAAATATTGTGATTTCAAACTATTTACTTTAGCTCTTGTTTGAAAACATTCTCTCTTGAAACTTAATTTTTCAAATATGAATTTATTACATTCATATTTAAGAATGTCTCTATCATCTGTATGTTATGGATTTCTAGAAGAGAAATGCCTTCTTTTCTCACTAAATATGATGTTTCAGGTCCTATATATGAATACAGTTTATTTCCTACCCTCTGGAATGCATTTATCTTACTAGGGCCTCTAAGGTGCTAGATATTCCTTGGTTATTCCTTTTAATTAATATAATGTGGTGAATCATGATGTTGTATTGGGTCCAGATATTTCAGTACTATAAAATGATAGAGGATGGAAGAGGTAATACAGCTTTAGAGCAAAACTGTAAATGTGTATTGTTCCCTGTTCCATATAAATATGAACAATTTCTAATCATCTTTTCTGATACGAATAAACAATAAAAAGAATGGACTTACCGAATCAGTGCTGCATTTCTATATCCAAAGCCACAATAATCTGTTCTAGCAAGGACTACATTTCTAGCACTGCAACTGGGGCTACTACTTGTTTGAGTTGGTAATAGCCTAGAGTCACCCTCCAGGTTCCATATATTTTCTGCAAGAGCCAGGCTGGTGAATTACATGGAGATACGATGGGGACTACTGCCTCTGCATCCTTTAGGTCCTTATTACTTTATATTCTTTGGCCCAGGATGCATTATTGTTTTCTATTTACTATCTTGGCACAGTGGCAGTTTCAGTGTCTTCATTTTGCTTTCTGCATCATGAGACCTTACTGCAAAGACCAAGGAATCAATGTGGGAGTTATGCCAAGTATTAAGTCTGTCAATCACAATGATACATTTAGGGATTGTAAAATTACTGCTAAATAGATTCATGGGTCCTAGTGAATCCACAGTAAGCTTAATTTTGCTCAAGACTCCATTATTACAAGGGGAGTCATAGTGATGCTGTAGGTCTCTGTCTAACAGGCCTCAAAAGGTTAATTTCCTTTTGCCCTAAATGGCCATAAGTCTCTCTGTGGAAAGACTTGGTATTCATTAATGGTTATATTCACCATGATATTGCTGTATCCTTCTTCCCAAAGACTTGGCCACCTCTTCAGTCAGTAGATTCTGAATATGAAAATATCTGAAGTCCAGAAATTGAGCAAGAGATCATAACATTTTTTATTAGGTTAGCTGTCTTCGGCCACCTTGTAGACCATCCTCTATTTACTGTGATGATGTCCTGGGTAGTATCCTTGCTAACTGACCATCTCTTTTGTTCCTAGGGGTACTATCTTTTATGAACCATCTTCATAGCAATCTGTGTGTCAGAACCCTTGGCTGCCGCTCTGACCCTGCCAGTCATTAAGGTATTGTAATATCCTAGCTCTCAACACTAAAGCACTGCTCTCTGGCCTATGTTGTCTCTATTGTTTCGGAGTTCTACCATCTGTGTTGCTTCCAGTTCTGTATCAGTCTTTCAAACTGCAGTGTTGTCCAGAGGAGAGCTCTTTAATCATATTAGTGTCTCTCTCACCAGTGCATTCTTCATAGCTTTAGTAAATGTGAATCCTCTGCGCTTTCAAATGGAACATAATTATCTGGTGAGCCTATAGTCTTACAAGTATAGCCCCTCCAGAATAACTTCCTCATACTGATATTCTTTTCTTCCACTGTCTGCTACAGAAATTCTGGAGTCTTACATACTCTTAACATTGCTTTTTCATGCTTCTAAGAGATATATAATTAGTTTGTACACTCTTTTGGGGGTTTTGCCACACATTTAAGCCATCTATCTTGGGCGGAAGCTCCCAGATCAATAAATTATTCCCTATTATTTCATTCTGGTTCTCTTTATCAGTGCAAGTTCAATGCAGGTTTGGACAACACCATGGAGAAATTTGCAACAATATATGGCCATTAGAGTGGCTCCATGTTGCACTGAAAAAGTCAACCTTTTATACGTCTACTTATCAAAGTGGTCATGGATGGATACTGCCTTGGAAAGTTGTGCCCTTATGCAAAATAATTCCCTGCAGTTGAGGCAAACTCTGAAGAAGAGAGAGCTGGAATCTGTCTGCTGAAAGCTGGGGCAGTAAGTCCTTGAAAGGTAGTCTGGATGGTGCATCTCATTCTTCACCATACATTGAAACAACCATTATATCAAAATATATTGATAATTTAGACAGCTGAAGAAAGCATACTAATACTTTGTAACCAAACAAAAGTCAACTTGCACTTTTATTGTGTTGACCAGATAGGCAATTTGTTGAGGACGTTGTTGATTGCTCTAACAATCGATATAACTAGTAATCAGGTATAATGTTTGAGGGCTAAGTGTTTTCCCTAATTATATTATTTTAATACTTCCTCAAAAAAAAAAAAAAAGCATACATAGGTGGAACAGATGATCAAGGACAAGACAATAGCTCATTCCAGTCACTATACCACAGAGCTTGGTTTTCTTAACTTGGTTTCAGACCTAAACAAAAACTCTGTTGTAGAGAATAGTTCATTAACTATCTTTTTCTATGTCAGAAGGATCATATTTATATATACAAAATAACTTAGTATGAGAAATATTAGTTGCAAAACTAAATATAAACAAGATACAAGCCCAAATCTTTTTTTTTTTACATTCCACAGGAAATTTTACGTTTCCTCAATATTAAATGACTACATTGTTTTCTAAATACTTGCTGCCAGTTTTTGTATTTATTTCACCATGGACCGATAACTAAGAATTTGCAGAGTGGCTATGGTATGTGAACTTTAAGCAACTCTGATCTAAACTGTTTCAATCAGAGACACTTTCAGATTTATTCCAGTAAATTCAAAGACAAAGATGTGCTTTTTTTCTGCTCATGTGAACCAAAGAGAATGTTACTCCAGCAACCAAAGGGGTGCTATTTTCAGATGAAACTGATCCTACGAAGAGCAGAGGAGAAAGAATGAGGAAATGTAGTTTAGGTGATATCATTGAGCTGCTGGATTATCACTTAGTACAGCCCTATTTTGAAATTTTCAGTGATCCAATACTCAAATTATCTAATCCGCTTTGACTTAGATTTTCTGTTATTTCAAACTAAAACAACTTTACTGACTCAGATATCATAATAATTTTACAAGTGAAGGAAATTTTTGTCTCAAGTCACATGTGCTGTGAAGTTATAATAGTCAGCACTTTTTGCAATAGAAAGAAACTAAACTTTAACCAGCTTAGAACAAAGCAAACACAAAACACAGAAAGTAATAATAATGAATAAATAAATTAAAATGAAACAAATACACAATTATTAGCTCATATAATCAACAGTGGGAAGGGTAAGAATATAGATTACCTCAGCCAGTGCAATTCCAGTAGGACTCTTTTTTACTTTTGTTTTTTCCTTTCTATTTTACTTTGTGTTTTGGTTTTATTCTGCTGTGCTGAGTTCTCAACTAGGCAGGAATCATGAACATTAGTGACTTCTAGGCTCATATTTTTCCATTGCCACCATCAGAGAGTATGAATTCTTTTTCCTTTAGTTTAAACTTGAAATGACAGGACAAGAATGTGGCTCACCCCAGTCAGATCCTATACCCACTGACGTGTCCAGAGATGCAATCTCTACCAATTAGTAACCTCTACAGTAGTACTGTAGTTGGAGTTGGGGAAAAAAAAATTCTCCCCAAAGAAAGTTTTATGAGTAGAAGCAGGGAATTGGAAGTATGGAAGTATGGAGGAATTCCAAAAATGGTATTAAAATAGATGTCTACTAAAATCATAGAATAGGTTTTAGAGTGGGTCTGACTCTGAAGTCCGTGCTTTTAAAGACAACGATAAAAGCTTTTACAATTGATTGACTTATAGGGTTCATCAACAGTATTAGAATTGTAACTTTAAGATAGATTTGAGTAAATGAGATAAAATATGAATAAGATACTTCAAGGAAACCTTAAATTCACCTGTCTGATGGAAATGCATAGAGCATCTTAATTTCATTTCACTATTTAAATGTTGTAGCACAATGATAATCTAGTTATGGAATGATAAAAACTAATGTTTTTTTCAGCAAATAAACCATCCCTTAAATGTTTGACTAGTAATTATAACAGTTTTTTTAAATATACCTTTTACAACTCTTCTTTCATGTAAGTCCTAGAGGAAATTTAGCTTCATATGACATTACTTCTTATACAGAGAGTAGCTGGAATATTTCCCCACCAGTGTCTGAGATAATATTGAAAAATATTTTATATTTCCCCAAATTGGAATAAACCTATTATACAGGGAGACATTAGGGGATTTTTTTTTTTTTGCAAAACTTGATTTCCTACACCTATATTTTATATAAAACTATTATTGTCAGAATCTAGTTTCAAAATCTGGATGATTCAGTCATATAATATACTGAAACGGCTTGATCTCTACAGGGATATTAAAAATCTTTTCTCTCTGAGTTACTAACACTTCATCTTCACTTATCTCTTCTAACTTTCCTTATTTTTCAAATGATTGTTTTACTGCCATTACTCTTATAATAATGATTATTACTTCTAAGTAGCAAACTTTTGGCTAAAAAATAAAACACATTTTCTTCCTGAATTCTAGTAAATGATAAAATGTGTTGTCAATAATCAGAGTTACAGATCTTCATCATTAGGCTCCAAAAAATTCTTATTTTGTGTATTGAGAAGTGATAATTGACATTAAATATTATGTCTTTAAAAAAAACTTAGCAGTAACTAATGCATTGGAAAACGTCATTACAGTAACACAGCTTGAATTCTCTGACAACTTTCTACCTTCTTAATTCTCCATTCATTTACAAATATTAGAGAATTAGAATGAGAATCTATTGCATACTCTCTCAAATAGCTTCTAATTTGCCGCATTTAACAACCTCGTGTTAACAAAATACAGTTCTCAGGAAGGGGTCTTATTGTATTTTTCATTTATGTTCATTCCCTCCCCTAATAAATTAGACATGTGTGCAAGCAATTGAGGTAATGACCCAAATACTTTAGGTTCCAAGAGAGTGGAATTCTCCTCTGTATATCTCGTCTTCAATTCTCCTCTGTATATCTCGTACCTTGTACAGTGCCTATCACACAGTGAAGTTTCATAAGCGCTGAATTAATTGAATTGAATTTGATAATATTAGTGTAAAACATTTATTGAGGCAAAGGGGACTGTATGTATTCAATATAATAGTTATTACTTTTATTCAGTTAATATTGCCCTGATCGGGATCAGTAATGAAATACAGGAGAAAAAAGGGATTAAAGAAACAATTGTGAAGACTCAGTATAAGCAATGCGTGATTATGTTTGTCTTAATCATTAGGTGCTTAACATACAGCACTCCTCTTTGCAGGATATTTTTCTAGCCATGTTGGCAGGGGAGTTTGAAATAAATAAAGAAGTATATCATGAAAAAAAAATATGCAACATAAAGTTAAGCAGCGTAGTCTCTAACCTAAGTGAGTTTTGTGATATATTCATATAAGAACCTCTTAGAGGTCTCCTTTCCCACTTACTTACAAGACAGGTGGACAAAGGAAAAGTTGATTATATTACAACAGATCTTTTGACTGCAGCCTGAAAATCTGAGACTAGTATATCAAATTTTTTGAGGCTGTACTAGCAAATTACAAATTTTTTTTTTTTAAGTTTTTAAAACACCATTGTAACCTAGGTGAAAATTTTGGGATCTGGTTCAAATGTGAGCACAGAGGAATCCATATTCATTGTGAAAGGGGATTGTTATTGGAGGAAAACAGTGAGCAGCTTTTCTACCAGGACATATTTACAATCACTCTATCTCCCTGGAGGAGCAGATGAAGAAGCTCCTAGGATTTTGTCATAGGTCGGCTCTTATACATCACAGGTACTCTAATTCCTTCCACCCACAGAAGTTGGGATATACTGATTATGTTGATTGATATTCCTATTAAGACTTGGGTCAGAAACTTAGGAAATTAGGTCAATGAAAGAAACAACCATGCCATAGACATAAGGCATCCTGTCTTTATAAATTTCTTGGGGTCTAGCAGGTATTCGAGGTGCTGTTCAGACTTAGCTATTATTATACTTATGCAGTTTATTGTTATTCATTAAACAATATGTCCTGATTACTGTGTTGAAATTATTATGCCTGAGGCAGATAATAAATATAGCACATGATCTATGTTCTCAAGTAAATGATGATTTAGAAGATCCTGTAAAATGATACTAGTTCATGGTCACAAGCCAAGGAATGCAGACACCACAAGAAGCTGGAAAAGTAAGGAATAGAATCTCCTTTAGAGTCTGAAGGGAGCACAGCCTTGGTGACACTTCAGTTTCAGATTTCTGGCCTTTAGAACAGTAAGAGAACAAAATTCTGTTGTGTTAAGTCATTAAGTTTGTGAAAATTTGTTATAGAAAATTTGTTACAGATAGGAAAGCTAAGACAGTAAAATGAAACACTCAGACAGAAATCCTCACACACAGAGAAAGTATTAATCAGTAACTATTATAACCATAAACCCAAAATTAGGACTTAGTGATCAAAGTGGCAGGTACATATGCTGCTTGTAATCAGCAACTGTGCAGGAAGAAGCCAAGGGAAACCAAAGCAAAGGAATTTCCAGTGGTCCTAAAAATCACGAATTTCTAGTGTTCCCGACAGATACCCACAGTAAATCTTGGCAGGCTACTCTGGGAATGGCAGCCGGTGTCTGCCAGTGAGAGCAGATGCAGATGAGCAGAGGACCACAGAAAGGTTGGAGTTGTCTGGGCCTCACAGACTCTCCAGACTAACCAGCCAAAGCTCCTTTCCAGGACAAAGACCAACACTAAGGAGAAAGTCTAGAAGTAGAACAGACTGAGGTAATAGGGGCATCGAAAAGAGAAAATCCATGTGAAATTCAAAGAGGAGGAGACAGTGGGCTCAGAGAAAGAAAGCTATATTAACTGACATTTTGAGAAAACAGTTGAAGAGAGAGATCTGGATTTTTGAAATTAGAAAAAGCTGTCCTGGCCCACCTCCTGTTTTAGAACTACTGGGAAACTCCTCTTAGTTAAACCTAAGCAACAGAACATAATTGATATTAACTGCCATAAAAACAGTTATTAAAACTGAAATAAATACAGATTAATGTCCATTCAGACAGTAAATACATGCCAAAATGAGATGCTCAAGAAAAATGAGAAATTTACCTGAATGCTTTCAAGCAAGGTAAAAATAGTTTATTAAATTATAGAAGCTATGAAAAATCAAAAGCAATATAAGTCAAATTTAGAAAAATTCATTAGTGAGGTCATTTGGGGAATATGAAAGATTTTTGAGAGAACTGTTAGAAGGTAGAAAATACATATAAAGTAACAAAATTATTTCAGAAATAAACACCAAGCTAGAATAAAATTAATAGCAAATAAACACAATGAATGTTGATTTAAGAGAAATATATTTTTAGAACACTTTTAAAATTAAAAAGAAAGAAACAGTTACTGAAGACAGGCAAAGATGACTCAACATACATTTAACAGGACCTACCCTCCTTAAAGTATTAGTTATCTATATGGTCTAACAAAATACTACAAGCTTAAGAGACTCAAAACGGTGTACACTTATTATCTCACAGTTTCTCTTTGGTCACAGCTCATGAGTAACTGTATAATTGCAAGTCTGGTCATTTTTCCTTTCAAGGAATGTGAACAACCAGGTGGACTTCTCTAAGTTCTGCCCACTGGGAGAATGTCCCTTCACCACTGTCCTTCAGGGACGGCCCAGAGAGAGGCTGTAGTGCTGCAGCTGCCCACTTTCAGGTGCATGCATATCATACAGAATCAGGTGTAAACCAGACCCAAGTCTTCTCTTTCTCTGCCAACTTTTTGAAGGGAACTCCCCGTGAGGCCATGGATACACAGGCTGGGAGAGAGAAGGCAGTATAGCAAGAGTGGCAACTGTGAGTATCTGGGCCACTTCTTCATATAACTTATATGTGCCTTCAGGGCCCGCTTAGGACTGCGCACGTATGTACTGCTTCTATTTGATGATGAAGTATTGCTGGGCACTCCCAGCATATGGGTTGTGGAGCTGGATGGACAACTCAGGTTGCCCGTGCTGGCTCAGAAGTAAGCATTCAGTTTCTGCTAAGCCCAGGAGCAGGCCAAGAGCTGTTTCTCAAAAGGAGAGTAGTTGTCTGCAGAGGATAGCAGGACTTTGCCCCCAGGATCCTAAGGGCCTGCACAGAGATTTACATATAAGGGCCTGCCAGAAGCTTCCCACAGCACCCTTCTCTGTCACTGACACTTTAAATACCAAGGAATCTGCAGGATCATATGGCCCAGGTGGCAAAGCAGCTTGCACAGAAGTCTGGACCTGTTGCAGAACCTTCTTCTGTTCTGGTCCCCACACAGCAAGCAGCTTTTCAGGTCACTCAGTAAAGAGGCTGGAACAACACACCCAAATGACAGATACATTGCCTCCAATATCCAAAGACTAAGTCAAGATTAAAATCTTTTTTTTTTTTTTTTTTTTTTTTTTTGCTGTGAATGATATCAAGAAGAAAGAGAAAAGACAACCCATAGAAGGAGAAAAAAATAATTGCAAATCATGTATCTCATTAGGGACTGATATCCAGTATATATGAAGAACTCTACAAGTGAATAATAAATAGAAATAAGTAATAACTGAATATTAAAAAGCCAGATAATTCAATATGATAATGAGCTAAGGATTTGAAAGATGCTCAAAATCATTAGTCATCAAAGAAATATAAATCAAAATCACAATGTGTCATTACCATTTTATATCCGATAGGCTAGCTATGTTCCCAAGGCAGGTGATATTCAGTGAGAACTGGGTAATTTGGAACTCTCATAGGCTCCTGGTAAAACTGTAAAATGGTGTAACTACTCCCTCAAAATGTTAAACATGGAATTACCATATGGCCCAGCAATTCCACTCGTAGTTATATACCCAAGTAAGATGAAAGCAGAGGTCCCCATAAAACTGTTTTTCTATATTTAGTGAAGGACAAATAAAAATATATGCATGTAAACAAAGAGGCTGTTTGATTTGTTATGGCAGTATTCTCATTTAAATGGCAGGGTTTTGATGCATTCCCTAAGTGTTTTAATAAAGTCCTTATATTTTGGTAGAATCCTTAAATTGTTAATTGGTTGGAAAATCATGCTGTTCTTTTCTGTTAACTAAATAGATAAAAGCCACATATGTAACTTGTCAAAATCTGAATACAACTTATGATACTTTAAAATTGGAAGAAGAACTGAAACCTAGTAACTTTTTCTGCTAATACTCAGGTTTATTTGTACTCTCTGGAGTAGAAAATTTACTTCCACTGTAAAATAGTCAGTGTTGTAAATTTGTCCTTTTTATTGCATTCTAATCCTCAGTACCAATTAACACCTTTTATGCCTTTATTTGGATGATCTCCAAGTTTATATCCATGCCACTACTCTTCATAATTACTTTAAATAAATAGGCTGCCTCAGACCCTTGCCACTTAGAGGTGGTTTGCTCTCAACTTCTGGAATTACTCCGAGTATTAAGCAGATGTCAACACTACAGATTTTTAATTAGTTACAAAGTATTTGTATCATTTCCTCATATTTCCAAGTACCATAGTCCTTCATTGCCAGACCTCCATGTGACCATTCAAATCAGACCCAACACACCCCAGGGAACGTGGCAGCCCGGGCCAAGCATATGTTACTACTGCACTCTCTTAGAGTAATGGCTTGGCAGTAAAAACAGAGATACAGGAAAGAGAGAAACAGAGGATCTATAAATTAATGCATTCTCACTTTACGCCCAGTGAAGACAACTTCAACTGTACTACAATGCTCAAAGAATGTTTCCCATTTTACACTCTACAACCCCCGTGGAGAGAATCTTGCTAAATGTTAATGTGTGAATAGCTGAGATGATATAACAAAGTTTTGCATCACAAGATGTTACAGAAAACTGCCAGAAAAACTGAGACAGATATTTAGAATCTATATGAAAGAGCTGAAAACAAGAGCTTAACATGATTCTCATATTTGAGACCCAAAAATCTTGATGATAAAATATCCAGGCAAAGCCATTTGGTGTAATGATAAATAAACAGGTTTTGCAATGAGACAGGATTCGCTTGCATCCCTGGTCTGTCCATTAGTAGGTGTGGGACCATAGAGAAGATATTTAATGTCTCTGGGTCTCATTCATATATTTATGCATTTGAAAATGATAGTGAACATATACTGGCAAACACAAAGCTAGCTACTGGAAATAAAATTTATAAAAGTTAAATGATATTTTTTTCCTTAATAGAACTCACATTCTTTAGGGGGAGGTATATCACTTTAAAATCAATCTATTAATGAATTCACAATAGACTTTGGTAAATGCTAGCAAAAAAAGAAACAGAGTGCTAACCTAGAGGTCAGTGTACACCATATAAAAGGATGTTTGGGTAGAGCCTTTTGAGGTAGTTGGAAATTCAGATCAGACCAGGAGTGCAAACTAAGATTATCTGTGGAATAGAGTTTTATTGTACACATGATTAAAAAAAATTTTCTATAAAGATTTTTAGCATAGTTTCTGACACAAAATAAACTTTCAAAATTGGGGGATAGTATATTATCATTTTTGTCATTGGTATCATTATTCAAGTACTATTTGAAAATCTCACCAGAAAAAAATGTGTCGAGGATCTCTTGGGATGCATATCTTACCTACATCTGATTGACTGACTTGGGATTTGGAGCTCTTATAATTGTCTGTTTTAAATGTAAAGGTAACTCACCAACCCCTTAGTACTTTGTTAGACCACCTTTTGAAATGCATTGATGTACCATTTAAGAAGCAATACATTTTTCATGCTTTAGAGGAAAATTTTAAAAATACATAATGGATTTGTAAAAGGTATAGAAGATCTGCAGCTCTGGCACTCACAAGATTATTATAATTCATTCGTTGGAGTTATTTACTCTCTGTATTCATTAATTGTAAACATTTGTGTTTTTTTTCATCTTTATTATATTTTATCTTAAATGGACATATGAAGTGTTTTGGTCACAGCATATGAGTGTGCTGATCCCTCTTTGCCCTTATCCTTACCCCGCATGGCAACCCAATGAGAGAGAGGTCAGTTGTCCAAGCTGGATACTCCAGAGTGAAAGAAGAGGAGACAACTTTTCTTTGCTTACAGAGGCACAGGGGGCAACTGTCCCCCTCCTCTTCTGAAAGGATTTCCTTTTTATTCCAGTACTTTTCTATGTAAATAAATATCTCTAGGAGCCAGAAACCCTAGGAATGTTGGCTTTTACAGTACAGAGACATCTTCCTGAAATAGCGAGGAAACTAGTACTTCAGTCTTCTTGGTACCTTCCGAGCTAACCTAGGTACCTCTTAAAGACTGTAACTGGCTCTAAGAGAGAAAAGAGAAGTTCTGTATAACTGACTACAAATCTAACCTTATGGTGTGTTAACACGTTTCTGGGAGAAAAGAGGAAAATATTTTCTAACGTTATAGAATATGCTTTTTTTATCTTTCAAGGCTAGGGCTATATGAAAGTACATTGAGAAAACTACTGGAATTTTATTTTCCCAAAATTTGTATAGAAGAATCTAAAAGCATATGTAGAAAGCATTCCTGTTATGCAAAAAGGGAAACACAAGATTATCACATCAAAGCACTGGTTAAAACACATTCTTACTTCCTGATGTTTTATAGTGTACCCTGTACCTTTATTTTTACGACTTTATTGTCTTACCAACTATTCCGTGAAATCATGCTGAGATAAAACAAAAGTCTACTTGATCTACTAAACAAAATTGAATTTCTAAGTCGTGTTTTCATAGAATTTAAAATGGAAATTCATTATGAAAACATTATTCAGGTGGAAATTTGGCTTATAGTTATTGAGTCAGAAGTTCTAGAATTTGCCTTTCTAAAAGTGATGATTGCTTTTATGATACTGTCAACTGAAATAAATGTGCAGCCTGAAAGTTGACAGTTATTTTTTATTTGGTGGGAAAGCTCGAGCCGGGATGACAGCCTCTCAGATCCCTCTAAGGTACTGCTCCAAAGAGGTAGGGGAGGAGCTAGGATATATAGGAGCTTTACAACAAAGACCAGGTAGTTGGAACAATAAAAGATTACTTGTTATCTAAGGAAAACCAGGCATCTCAAGTTAAAGAATGTAGTGCTTTTCTATCTATGGGAGGGAGCAAACATTTGGGCTCATTGAATTCATTCCTTTGACAAGCATCTAGCCATCTAGGGCCAGTATCCTGTCCTTTATTACTCTGAGTCCCTTCAGAGTGCACCACTGTAAGTGGCCGCAGAGGCCGGGCTGCAGGCTTGTCTTCACTGGAGGGTGGCGGCAGCCGTTGATGACTTGATGTTTTCATCATTCTTTGCTTACTAATGTAGTTTCCAGTATGTTTTGTTCCACAATATCAATGGTAGGCAGTATTGTACTACGTTTAATTTTAGTTCAAATGTGTGTTTAACTTAAGTGAAGTCATATTTTCAGCTTGACAAATGTCCCCATATGTGTAGGAGCAATGGAATCTATACTCAGAGGGGCATCTGGTTCCTAGTCTGCAACATATGGTTTCACCTTTCCCTTCACCCACACCCTAAGTGCACACCAATATGGGGAGAGATGCAGTTCCATCTGGGCCAATTTGTGATTTAATATACTCCAAAGAGTTTGATATTGAAGACAAAAGATAAAAGGTACTGAAATGAATTTTGGTAAAAATAATTTTCAATGATAGTCAAATTGTATGTATTAAAATAAAACTACCAACTATAGTCCCACAAATGCTTTTATTCTAAGGAGAGCATTTTAAAGATGTATGTATATGGCCACAGGATATGAATATGTACATCTATATCAACATCAGAATTATTTATTATTATATATGCAACGTATGTACATATTCAGATGTATATGTACATGTTTTAATTTTAAAACATTGCTTTGATACAGAATAAACTTTTTTTAATTGATTGTGTCTTAAATTTAAAAAAAGTCACTTTCTCATTAATTTTAAAGGTGTATCCATCCTTGAAGCAGCAAAAATTTCCTCGGAAGGAGTGGCAGAACATGATTCCAAAGGCAAAAAGAGAATATTTATAGTTCTCTAGAGGTCTGAGTGTTTGAATTTCTGCCACTCACCAGGTCAACTAGATTTGTGGAAGAATCTTACCTTAAAAAAGAATAATAAAGTAGTGTCATAATTTAGATTAAAACCATATATCTAATATAATATGAAACCTTGTATCACATAATGTATAAATGATTCATTTTACTGTTAGAAAAGGTTGACTACAAATTCTAATTCAGAAAACAAAACCAAGTGTTAATCAGATACAAGACTAACAAAAGAAAAAAAGTACAAGAACTACTGACCAGATTTGGATGTCAGTCATGAGTCATGCTTGCTGTGAGACTATATTCATATCCATTATTTCCATCACCATTTAGAATTTTATGTTAAGATTTGTCTTGTTTTTAAACCTTAAGATTATTTTTAGTTTTATCAAAATAATATATGTGCATATTAAAATAGGCATAGTCCATTTCTGTATGTCAAAATAAGCAGCAGAAGAATAATTTAATAAGTGAATTTTTACTATATAATTTAACATTACTATCAGAAAAAAGTCAAGTAGGATGAAATATAATTAAGGATATGAAAGATTTTATGGGTAACACGACAAAACTTTATTGAAAGATATTAAAGTCAAAAGTCATCTTTAATAAATGGAGACAGTCCATGGTCATCTCATAAAAATATAGTGTTTAAAAAATTTTAGTTTTCCCCAAATTAAAATATAAATTCAAAGATTTATAGATCTCATTTTTGGTAGAAATTGATATGCTGTATCTAAAAACCCCGTGAGAACTATATGAGAACACAAAAGGTCAAGAATAATTTATCAATATTGAAGTAGAATAAAAATGTGGCAATAATTATCCTAAGACATATTAATTTATATTTTAAAATTATAGTTCTATAAAAGAGTGATGATATTTGCTGAGCTAGGCCAAAATAATAGAATAAAGAGAAGGGAAACCATTCACAGATTAATGGCAACCTGCTGTATGGAAAGGGTGACATTGAATATTGATATGGAGAGAATGGACTGAGAATGATGCTAGGGCAATTGGTTATTTCTTATAGAACAAATAAAATTGGATTCTTTTTTTTTAAGCATACATAGAAATCTGTGTCAGGTAAATATTATCTAAGTGTGAAAATAAATTTAAACCACCTGTAATAAGCATCAATGTGCATTTTTAAGATCTCAAGAAAGGATTTTATAAATAATATACAAAAACAAACAAAACCACTAAGGAAAATACTGATATATTTTAATACATTAAATTTTCAAAATTTTGTACATTAATAGATAACAAAATGTTTTTTAAAAGAGTTGTAAATTTACAAGTTGAGAGAATATATTTGTGACATATAAACGTTAAAGGGTTATTATATTAACCTGTATATTGAAAGACAAAACAATAATGACATGTAAAGCTATGTAATAGGAAAAAGAGGCAAAATATCTAAATAGATAAATCCTAGAAAAGGAAATATCTCTAATATGAAAATTGCATGATTAAGAGAATGTTCAAACAGTCATTTTTTGTTCCTTTTCCAAGTGTTTTGTGGGATATCAGCCAGCCCCAGCCCTCTGGCTGAAATTCAAGTGACTACTCAATTTAATGATTTCTAAAAGTTAAATTAGTTATCTCTCTCACTGCTGTCTTGCTAACTACCTAATTAGCTCTTTGTCCATTCACTCTTGCTTACATATAGTGACTGTTTACTTCTAGATGAAGCCAGTCCTACCTTGTTTAACTTGGGTGGGCAATTTCCTTTTTCTTTTCAGTTGGCTCCCTGAAGGTCAGGGCTCTTGATGTGTAAAACTGCAGTAGAGGAGTGAAAACAGTTGCCTCCCAACACACACATATACACACACACACACATCCATAACTGGGTAGGCAGACTGGAAAAACCCAACATTGTACATTGAGTTAGTAAAATGTTAAAATACACTTTCTTGTATTAGGAGGCACATTGTGTCAATTTAGTATTTGAATGTTTTTCTTTATAATTGATTCATTTCATCTTATATAAAGAAAACTGAATTATATGTAATTCTTCTGATGTCAAACTAATATTCTAAGAAAAGGATCAATTTCAGACTACTGCAAAGGCCAAGCATGCCTAGTGAAATGGCTCAACCCACAGAAGTCTCAATTGACAGATTAAATTTTATAGATGACATAATCTGGTGTCCAATTCCAGTCTATGTTAGTTTCCCTTATTCTTTGTTCCTAACACAAACTAATTACATTTCTCTTACAGAACTGATCACATTGCCCTGTAATTAATAGTCTAGAGTCCAAGGCACTGAGGAAACAACACCTATCCTCATGTCTAGCAAAGGAGAGAGTTCAAAAATGTTTAGTAGAAAAATAAATGGCAGTAGGAAGTGCTTTTCTTATGTTTGTTTTAGATAAGTCTCTTTTTATATACATAAATAAATAAAAATAACGTACATGAGTTAATTTAAGCAAAAAAAAAAAAAAAAAAGAGAGAGAGAAACTGATCATGAAGTTACACCCAAAGTCAAGAAAGTAGAACCTATTTGAAGCCAATGCTCAAAGCTCAAGATCTAGTTGGTGTGTTTCTTATTTCTTCTCCTCTCTGCCAGCTTCATTCTTTTCTCTGCACCCTAACCTTTAATATTTGGCTGAAGAAAAAAAGATACTTTCAGTTTCCTATATGCATATTAGTTTGTATGGCATCCAGACCTCCTACTTTACTAAAGCCGATAGCAAATTTGTAAAGATGGTTATGATTCACTAAATTTGGGTCCTAGTCAAGGTAATGTCTTACAAACTTGGCTGCACCCACTGTATCAGGGAGGCTGGAAGGAGGAAAGAATTTTCCTAAATTTGGGGATCACATCTCAGCAAGGGGAACACTATACAAATGCATATCTGTTGGGAAACACTTCTGCGTGTCGTTTCTGCAAATCTTATGTCTGTGTTCAAGTCTACCTTTCCAAGAATGTCTGAATAGCAGGCAGCCTTGACATATAGAGATAGTGTCTTCCCTCTAGCGAAGAAGGCAGCTTTGTTTCCTGATCAGTATAACATAGAAAATGTGCTCTCAGGATAAAGATTAGGCAGGTTTGCCAGTAGCATCCTTATCAGATAGGGGCTTCTTAAGCTGTGACACACACCTATTTCATGTGCAGCATCCATCTGGGACCACCTCTTCATCAGCTTTGTGGGACTAGGAGGAAATGGGTAACCAATGTGACATGAAACTTATGCTGCTTGCTAAGCTATGAATAATAAAGTCCTTTTTTTTTCTGATGCAGAAGTTTCATGTCTTCTGCCAGAGACATGAGACTGTGTCAAGCTAACTTGTTAGCTGAGCAAGTTGGGTAAAATCTCAGCTCCTTCACAGCTCGAGACAATATGCATTATACTCATCCAGTAATTGTTTCTATGGTCCAATTCTACTAGTAATGATATGCCAGAATCTTTTATACAATTTTCATCCAGTTTCTTCACCTTACTTTGAAATTTGCTTTCAGTTGGAAGCACATATTTTATTCTTAAGATTCTTCATAACTATCAAAATAAAATGACAATAAATATATCTTATTAAAGCAATAATTATGACATTAGAATGTTTATACATATTGGATCAAATCAACCTTAAGAAGTAAAACTGTCGTGTGAGAAATAGTTTTCTTCAAAAAACCCCTTCTTTTTATGTGGAGACATGATGCTATTATATGGATGCATGCATTATAATGATGAAAAAAGATACAGCACCATCCCTTTTTTAAAACAAGGACATCTAAAGGTATATCCAACAAAGAATAAAAGTTAACTGGTTTGATGACAATATTGCCAGAAATATTTAGGAAATTCCTCCTTTGGAACTACTTTTAGAGATAAAAAGATATTTTGAGTATGTCAAATTATGGTAAATATTCATCTTTCAAGTAATATTTTATTTTTAGAAACTGCTAGTACACAGTAAGAGCAAAACCTAGTAATAAAGGAAGGTCATTAATCTGAGTAATAGCATTTAAAAAATATGACTGTGCAGACACACTGGCAGTAATTTTTTTCTGTTGGCTGATAAAACGATTTTTCATATGCATGAGCTCATAACAGTATTGAACAATACTTAGAAAAAAAGAGTGGAAAATCTGATTCAGGATGAGATTTGATTCATTTGTAGAGATTGCAGCACTTTGTTCTTTTGAGCAGAGGGATATGGTATCAAAGAGAATTGGGCCATTGATCGTGATTGTGGGCAACATTCTTAGTATTTTTGAGTGTTTTTATGTGAAGTGGAGATAACCCTAACTACTTACACAGATATTTTAAATATTGAATTAAAATACCTAATATAAGTGAAGCACCTAGAACAGAAAACAGTGTATAGTGTACCTGTAAGTGATGGTGTAGATGTATTAGTTTTGTAATTCTTGTTATGCACTCTATAGTATAAAATGTGTGGGATTATAGTCAGCAGGGAGTCAGAGAATAGAAGAACAGGTGCCTTTAGAGCTGTTGGTGGACTTTGAGTCTCACTATTCCGTAGACTGGGGCTTGAGTGAGTAGATTTCTCTCATTTCAATCAAATAAGAAGAAATTCAGTAGAATCCCTTGGAGAATTTAATATCTGTTATGTACAAATTGAGGAATAAAATACCTGGCACATAACTCAAGTAATTGTTACTGAGAAAAGAGAAGTTGTCTAGTGTGATACCCTGTACTCCCAGAGTGTTTCAGGAAAAGGATGTCTATGTTTCCTCTGGAGAAGTTGTACCATGTATACAAGAGACATCTCCAGGTGGGGTATAAATTCTGCCCAAGGAAGTTACTTGGAGAAGTGAGTTAACACTAGCTTTGAAAAGCTGTTGATACAGCATTGGATGCTTAGTTAATCAAAAAGCTACAAAGTAGATTAAATTTATTTACCAGCATTAAACAGAAACATTGCAAGTGAGAGGTGTCTAAATACAAAGCTTTTCTAAGGGACCCAGGAAAGTGTCCCGTAACAGGAAGAATCAGTTTTAAATGTCTGCCAATTCCTGGAAACAGTGATATCAGCTCATGGAAATAGTAAACAAGCAACACATTTTCATCCCTTTATCTCTCCTCCCTTCCCCAAATTCAACCCTAGTTAAACCAGATGCAGCCTGTTATGAAAGTAAGACAGACAGCAGAAGATTGGGACTAGAGAAAAGACAACTGTGCCAACCTTTCCCAGGCTCCAGTTGGGGGAAGAAAGAAGGCTTAAAATTAAAATACAGCATATATAAAGAAAGATACAAAAATCATAACTGTACAGCTCAATATTTTTTCTACAAAGTGACTATACTTCAGTCACTATTATACATATCCAAAAATGTGAATAATGCTAGCACCTAATAAACCTTTCTCATGAACCTTCCAGTCACTACATGTATCATCCACCTCAGATTTAACTAAATTTAACAATTATTTTAACATCTCAATCCATATTTCAGTTTTAATTGGTTTTGAGATTTAGATGAACTGAATAATTTAGCACATAGTTCTTGTGATTTAGCCTATTTCTCAGGAATGTATATGTAATATAAATCCATGTAGTTGCAAACCAAAATATTTTTTAAACCTTTTCATTGTTGTATAGTATTCCTTTATTAGTTTCAGATTACAACATAGCAATTCAATAATTTTGTAGATTATACTCCATTTAAAGTTATTATAAATTATTGGCTACATTACCCATGTGTACAATACATCCCTGTAGCTTCTTTATTTTATACATAGTAGTTTGTACCTTTTAACCCTCTACCCCTTTCCTGCCCCTCCCCCCTTTCCTCTCCCAATTGGTAACCACTAGTTTGTTATCTATATCTGTGTGTCTGTTTCTATTTTGTTTATTGATTCATTTGTTTATTTTTAGATTCTACATATAAGTGATAACATACAGTATTTGTCTTTGACTTATTTCACTAAGTGTAATATCCTCCAAGTTCATGTATGTTGCTGTAAATGGCAAAATTTTATTGTTATGGCTGAGCAGTACCACATCATTATCCATTCATATGTTGATGGACAATTAGATTGTTTCCATATCTTGGCTAATGAAAATAATACTTCTGTGAATATTGGATGCATGTATCTCTTTGAATTAGTGTTTTCATTTTCTTTGGATATATACCCAGGAGTAGAATGCTGGATCATACGGTAGTTCTGTTTTTGTTTTTTTGAGGAACCACTATGGTGTTTTCCATAGTGGCTGCACCAACATACATTCCCACCAGCAGTGTACGAGGGTTCCTTTTCCCCACATTCTTGCCAACATTTATTATTTGTTGTCTTTTTGATAGCCATTCTGGCAGATGTGATGTGATATCTCATTGTGGTTTTGATTTACATTTCTCTGATGATTAGTGATATTGACAATCTTTTCATTGGCCATCTGTATAACTTCTTTGGGAAAATGTTAAATTCAAGTCTTATGCCCATTTTTTAAGTTGAGTTGTTTGTTTTTCTGGGGTAGAGTTGTATGGGTTGTTTATATGTTTTGGATATTAACCCTTTATAGCTTATATCATTTGCAAATATTTTCTCCCATGCAGTAGGGTGTCTTTTCATTTTGTCAATGATTTTCATAGCTGTGAAAAAAGATATCAGCTCTTCTCTTGATAAAAATCTTGGGTTCTTATGAGTTTGGCTATTATAAATAATGCAGTTGTAAACTTTTCTGTACATTTTTTGTGTGTATATGGATATATTTCTGTTGATTATATTCCAATAGATAAAATTCCAAAGTTAAATTTATTTCAAAGTATGTTGGAGATTGTCTAAATATTTGTAGGAGTGACACTCCCAAAATCCATGTATGGCATTAAACAGATGTCTTTTATTCCTGTCAGTACTTCATGTTTTACTCATTTTTAACTTTTAGACAGTCTATTTGTATATAATTAGATATTGACTTAAAATTTCCATTTCCCAATATCTCATCCTTATATACTTACTAGCCTTTTGCTATGATCTTTTGTGGAGTACCCTGTTCAAGTTTCCACAGTTTTCCATTGAGTTTGAATTTTTATAATTTATATTTAGGAACTTATATTCTGGTTATAATTTGTAAATCTTTGGTTATACAGATTGGAAATAAATTTTCCTTCTCTATGACTACCCTTTTTCCTCTCATATTAGTGTCTGGGTGAAGAAAGGTTCTTAATATAAATGTAGTCAGATTTATCAGTCTTTTATGGTGAATGCTTAATTGTCATCTGTAAGAAAGAATTCCTTACTCTGCAGTTAAAATGCAGTATCATAAAAGTTCTGCTTGGTGAATTACCACAAAGGAAACACAGTCATGTATCTTTTCCAAATACCTAGCTTTAGAAGATCATAATTCCAGCCCTTACCCTTTCCCAATTATTCTCTCCTACCTCCCTTCTAAAGTTAACTTCTGTCCTTATTTCTAATATGTCTTAATTTTGCCCATTTTTCCTTTTAAACTTTATTAATATTCTTATAGTACTTCTTTTTATGGATTCTTTTGCTTCATTTTTGTTTATAAGGATCTCTCTTGATGTTACTGGAAATAGTACTTTGTTTATTCCATCACTGTGTAATGCTCTCTCTATCTGAATATGACATATCTATTCTAG
Organism: Camelus dromedarius; assembly: GCF_036321535.1. NCBI lineage: Eukaryota > Metazoa > Chordata > Mammalia > Artiodactyla > Camelidae > Camelus > Camelus dromedarius. The sequence continues at coordinate 11,304,268 of NC_087444.1, forward strand.
TATTTATGGATATGTGGACTGTTTACAGGTTTGAGGTATTTTGAATAATGCTGCCAACTGTAAAAGTATTTTGGTGCATTTATGTCTGCTTTCACCTTGGATATCTACATAGGATTGAAACTGCTGTGTCATAAAGCATTCTGATGTTCAACTTTAGAAGATAATGCAAAATAATTTCAAAGCATTTGTATCAATTTATACTTTCATCTGCAGTGTATAAAATTTAATTTACTGTACAATTTTGGCAACATTTGGTATTATTTTTCTTATAATTGTACCTATTCTAGAAGGTAAGACATATTATGAAATTGAGAGTGTATATTAGCCTAATTAAAAACTTTTAAGTTTATTTTTGACCAACTTTCTTTAGGTTTTTTCCAGTTGGACAACTCTTACATGAAGTACCTTTAAGAATTTTCCCCATTTAAAATTTTTTTTCTTTTTCGAAGTTTTTTATTGGTGTTTGTGTATTTTAAACATGCATCATTTCTTCAAGATATGTATTGCAAATATATTTTGGCACTGTCTTTTTTTGTATATTCTATTTATTTATTTTTAGTTTTTTGTATTTATTTTCTGAAATATAGTTGATTTACAGTATTTTATTAGTTTTAGGTATACATCAAAGTGATAAATATATATATTCAGTTACATATATTTATGTATATATATATATATATATATATATATATATATATACACACACCCCTGTGTATTTTCAGATTTTCCATTATAGCATATTATGATAATTAATACCCTGTATTTTCCACTATAGGATAATGAGATATTGATATAGTTCCCAGTGTTATAGATTAAACCCTTGTTGCTTATTTTTTGTACAGTAGTTTGTATATGTTAATCCTATATTTGTGTTTATCCCTCCCCAACTCCCTTTCCCCTTGGTAGCTGTAAGTTTGTTTTCCAGATCTGTGAATTTGTTTCTGTTTTGAATATATATTCATTTGTATTATTTCTGAGATTACACATATAACTGATATCATATAAAATTTGTCTCTCTTGTCTGACTTATTTCACTTAGTATGATATTCTCTCGGTCCAGCCATGTTGCTGCAAATAGCAATATTTCATTCTTTTTATGGCAAAGTAATATTCCATTGATATGTGTGTGTGTTTCACATCTTCTTAAACCAATCCTCTGTTGATGTATACTTGGGTTGTTTCAATGTCTGGGCTACTCTGAATAGTGCTATTATGAACATTGGGGTGCATGTATCTTTGCAAATTAGAGTTTTCATCTTTTCTGGATATATGCCCATGAGTGGGAGTGCTGGATCATATGGAAACTCTATTTTTAGTTTTTCAAGGAACCTCCATAGTGTTTTGAATAATGACTACAACAGTTTACATTCCCACCAACACTGTATGAGGGCTCCCTTTTCTCCATACCCTCTCCAGCATTTATTGTTTGTAGATTTCTTAATGATAGACATTCTGATCAGTGTAAGGTCATATCTCACTGTGGTTTTGATTTGCATTTCTCTAATAATTAGTGATGTTGAGCATCTTTTTACATACCTATTGACCAACTGTATGTCTTCTATGGAGAAGTGTCTGTTTAGGTCTTCTGCCCATTTTTTGACTGAGTTGTTTATTTTTCTGATATTGAATTATATGCGTTGCTTGGGTACTTTGGGTATTAACCACTTGTTGGTCACATCTTTTAAAAATATTTTCTCCCATTCCGTAGGTTGTCTTTTCATTTTGTTGATGGTTTCTTTCGATGTACAAAAGATTTTAAGTTTGATAAGGTACCATTTGTTTATTTTTGCTTTCATTTCTTTTCCCTTGGGAGATTGATCTAAGAAAATATTGCTACGATTTATGTCTGAGAATGTTTTGCCTAGGTTCACTTCTGTTAGTTTTATACAATCATGTATTATATTTAAGTGAGTTTATTTTTGTATATGGTGTGAGGGAGTGTTCTGATTTCATTGATTTACATGAACCTATCTGTCTTTCCCAACATTACTTGTTGAAGATACTGTCTTTCTCGCATTGTATATTCTTGCCTCCTTTTTCTTAGATTAATTGATCATATGTGTGTGGGTTTATTTCTGGGCTCTCTATTCTGTTCCATTGATTCCATTGATCCATATGTCTGTTTTAGTGCCAATACCATGCTGTTTTGATTACAGTAGCTTTTTAGTATTGTCTGAAGCCTGGGAGGGTTATGTCTCCCTCCCAGGGAGAGGGACATAAAAAGAACACAAAAAGCTGTGTTCTTTTTCTTCAGGATTGCTTTGGCAATTCTAGTTCTTTTCTGATTCTGTATAAATTTTAGGATTATCTATAGTAGTTCTGTGAAAATTTTCCTGGGTATTTTGTTAGGGATCACATTAAACCTGTAGATTACTCTGATTAGTATGACTATTTTAATAACATTAATTCTTCCAACCCAAGAGTATGGGATATCTTCTCATTTCTTTGAATCATCTTCAGTTTCCTTTACCAGTGTTTTGTAGTTTCAGCGTATAGGTCTTTCAGCTCCTGAGCTAAGTTTTTCCCTAGATATTTTATTTCTTTGAAGCAATTTTACATGAGATTGGTTTTTCTTTTCTTTTCTTTTCTTTTTTTAACTTTCTCTTTATGATATTTTATACTTAGTATAAAGAAATGCAACAGATTTCTGTACATGAATCTTTTATCCTGCTGCCTTGCTGAATTCATTTATTAGTTCTAATGGTTCTTGTGTAGTGTCTTTAGGGTTCTCTTTATAAAATATCCTGTAGTGAGTTTTACCCCTTCCATTCCAATTTGGATACATTTTGTTTATTTTTCTTGTCTGATTGCTCTGGCTAGAACTTCCAATACTGTATTAAATAGAAGTAGGGAGAGTAGGCATACTTGTCTTGTTCCTGAGTTTAATGGGAGGCTTCCAGCTTTCCACCATTGAGTGTTATGTTGGCTGTGGGTTTGTCATAAATGGCTTTTATTATGTTTAGATGTGTCTTCTCTATACCCACTTTGGTGAGAATTTTTATCATGAATCGATATTGAATTTTATCAAATGCTTTTACTGCATCTATTGAAATGACCATATAGTTTTTCTGTTTTCTTTCGTTAATGTGGTATATCATGTTGATTGTTTTGTGTATATTGAACCATCCTTGCAACCCTGGAATGAATCCAACTTGATCGTAGTGTATGATTCTTTTTATGTATTGTTGGATTTGGTTTGCTAATATTTTGTTGAGAATTTTTGCATCTATATTCATCATATATATTGGCTTTTACATTTCTTTTTTTTTGTAGTGTCTTTGGTTTTGGTATCAGAGTGATGGTGGCTTCATAAATGACTTTGAGAATATTCCCTCCTCTTCAGTCTTTTGGAATAGTTTTAGAAGGATACATATATGTTCTTCTTTGTATGTTTGGTAGAATTACCCAGTGAAGCCATCTGGTCCTGGTTTTTTGCTTTCAGGGATTTTTTTATATTGCAGATTCTATTCCCTTCTAGTGATCAGTTTATTCAAATTATCTGTTTCTTCTTGATTCAGTTTTGGCAGGCTGCATGTTTCTAGAAGTTGTTTGTTTCTTCTAGTGTGGGTTCTGGCCGGCAGAAGTCCCACCGAGATGGAATGAATTACTCAAAACTCTGTGGAAAAAGTCAAGAGAGCAAGAGGGAGTCGGGAGCCAACTCAAGAAACCTCTCAAATGCTCCCATATTTATTGTGTACAGTCAAAGGAGGAATGCAGGAATTTAGGGAGGGACAGGGTGGGATCACAATGAGTACAAGGGCTTTGTTTATTGTTGGTGTTTGGCTCAAGGTCAGAAGACCCTTTTTGATGAATCATGTTCCTGTTGAGCCTTTCAGCTTATCAGGGTGGAACGTATGAGAATCAGCTGCACAACATTTTCCTTGGACTCAGGCAGCTGTGCCTGTCTTAGCTTGCCCCCCTCAGGGGATCTTACCCGTCATTGGCTAACCAGCCTTCTCACCTCTGAGTCTGCAGCTTTTTATAACTTGTTCACTATTCCAGCCCAAGGCTGTTTTGGGGATAGAAGACTGTCTAACAGTAGGCACCACCAGCGTTTATAGCCGAGAGCCTGGGTCATTGCTAAAACCTCAACTATGCAAGCAAGGTGGTTACTAAGCACATTTGCTCTTCCTTAAGGAGATAAGCGGCTGGAGTCTGTTACAATTTGTTAACCCAATCATGGGCTCCCACATTCTAGGTTGTCTAATTTGTTGGCACATAATTGCTCATAGCATATTCTTATGGTTTCTTGCATTTCTGCAGACTCAGATGTTATTTCTCCTCTTTTATTTTTTATTTTGTTTGTTTGGGTCTTCTCTCTTTTCTTCCTGGTGAGCATGGCTAAAGGTTTGTCAATTTTGTTTATCTTTTCCAAAAACCATCTCTTGGTTTTATTGATCTTTTCTATTATTTTTTAGCTCTATTTTATTTATCTCTTCTCTGCTCTTTATTAATTTCTTCTTTCTCCTCACTTTAGGCTTTGTTCTTTTTCTAGTGGTTTTAGGTGGTAGGCCAGATTATTTATTTGAGTTTTGTCTTGTCTCTTGAGGAATGCCTGTATCACTATGACCTTCCTTCTTAGAACTGCTTTTGCTACACTGTATAGATTTTGTGAGGTTGTGCTTCCATTATCATTTGTCTCATGTTTTCTGATTTCTTCTTTGATTTAATCATCATTGCTCCATTTTAGTAACATCTTGTTTAGTCTCCGTGATTTTTTCCCTCTTTTTTCTTTCTATGATTGATTTCTAGTTTTATACTCTTGTGGTTAGAAAAGGTATTTGATATAATTTCTGTCCTCTTAACTTTGTTGCAACTTTTTTGTGTGTTTGTGACCTATAGGTGGTCTCTCCTAGAGAATATTCCATGTGTGCTTGAAAAGAATGTATTCTGTTTTTTCTTTTTCTTTTTTTTTTTTTTTTTTTTTGATTTAGTGGCCTGTAGATATTAAGTCCAACTGATCTACCTTGTCATTCAGGACCTTTGTTACCTTCTTGATTTTCTGTCTGGAAAATCTGTCCATTGATGTCAATGGGTGTTAAAGTCTCCTACTACTATTTTATTTTTGTCAATTTCTCCCTTTATGTCTGTCAGTCCTTTCTTCTTTTTTGCATTTGCATGAAATATCTTTTTCCATCCCCTAACTTACAACCTATGTGTGTCTTTTGCCCTGAAGTGAGTCTCTTGTAGGCAGCATATTGTAGTTTCTTGTTTTTCAATTCAGTCTCCATTCTGTATCTTTCAATCCTAATTGTTTTTAAATTCCTTTAACATTCTTATTAGCTCTTTTTTGAACTCATGGTCTAGTAGACTGGAAAAGTCTATTTCATTGTTCTTTTGGAGGATTTCTCTGTTCTTTTAATTGGAAGTAGTTCCTCTGCTTTTTCATTTTACTTAAATTTCTTTGTCTATCTGAATTTAGGAGAAACAGTTGTCTTCTCTGATCTTGAAGGGCTGTTTCAATGTGAGAGTATCCCTTTGTAGACTATATGGGGCCAGTATTTGTGGTGTGAGGGCTTTGTCTGTTTGGATGCCTGCCATGACTTTCCTCAGAGTGTGCTCTCTGTTATCTTCTTGAGAGGGTATGTGATTGGTATTGTGAGGCCCAGAGCCTGCACTGGATGTTGGGCAGGGCGTCCTTTTTGCTCTGTGGCTGACACAGCCCTGTCAGTGGTGGGGTCTGCTCCCTAGTTGTTGGAGTAGAAGCCCCAAGGGTTGGGTTCAATAAGGCTCCTTTGCCTTACGTAGCTGCAGGAATCGAGGTGTTTGTGCTGCCACCTGGGACCTGTGCTGCCTCTATGGTAGATCTCTTCTTGGACCCATTTGCCTCAGACCTGACTCCAAGCTATGGTGTGGGGTGGGCAGACTGGAATGCTTCTGTTGGGAAAGGAACCATTGTGTACTCTACCCTAGAGGCTGTCCACCAAGGTCCATTGATTCTGTGATGCCACTTGCCACATGTCGTCCATGCCAACAAAGTCTCACACTGCGAGATGTGCACCCACTGTGGAAGGGCTAAGTGAGCTCTGATAAGCCCCCATCCCTGCCATGTGCTTGCTCACAATGCCTGCTGCCCAGAAAACCCACCACACGCAGTCCTGCATTTGCTAGTAGTGGGCTCCACATAGCTAGACCAAGTCCTCTCTTAGAGTCCCTCAGCCATGATTTCAGCAACTAGCAGCTGCAGGTACTAGCAGTCCCAACCTGTGCATGTTTCAGGCCAGGAAGTGCTGTGAAGTGGCAGAAATCAGTGTGGGTATCTCTCTGCCCTTATTGCTAGCAAGCAAGTATGCAGACACTGCTCGCAGGCAGAGTCCAGGCCCCTCTATCTCCTCTATCTGCCCCAGTGGGCCTTCCAGCAGACAGGGCTTTACAGAGCCAGGGCCTGCCCATGTGGACACTCCCTTCTTCACAGATTCCTCCCTGGGAAATTGGTCCTGTCTAATGCCTTTTTCATCCTACCCAAGTACATGGGGATATTTCTTGCCGTTTTGGTTGTGTAAGAGATCTTCTGTCTGTTTCCTGTTGATTTTCTGTGAGAACTGTTCCATATGTAGGTATATTTTTGATGTGTTTGTGGGAGAAGGTGAGCTCCACGTCCTCCTACTCCACCATCTTGATCTCCCCTCAATCTGTTTTTTCTTATCAGTCTCTTAATGGAGGAATTTGCCAATTAGAAGTTCCTAATTTTTTTAATTATTTTTTATTGAAGTACAAACAGTTACAATGTATCAATTTCTGGTGTACAGTATAATGTCCCAGTCATGCATATACATACATATATTTGTTTTCATATTCTTTTTCTTTAAAAGTTATTGTAAGATATGAATATAGTTCCCTGTGCTATACAGGAGAAACTTGTTTTTTTAAATCAATTTATATATATAGTGGCTAACATTTGCAGATCTCAAACTCCCAAATTTAGCCCTCCCACCCCCTTTCCCCGGTAACCATAAGATTGTTTCCTAAGTCTGCGAGTCTGTTTCTGTTTTGTAGGTAAGTTCGTAGTGTTCTTTTTCTCCATTTTTTTCAGATTCCACATATGAGTGATATAATATGGTAATTTTCTTTCTCTTTCTGGCTTACTTCACTTAGAATGACGATCTCTAGGTCCATCCATGTTGCTGCAAATGGCATGATTTTATTCTTTTTTATGGCTGAATATAGAAGTTTCTAATTTTAATATAACTTAAATTGTCAATACTTTCTTCATGGAAGTGCTCTTTTGTTGTATTTAAGAAATCTTTGCCTGAAAAGAGGGCATGATCTATATTCCCAATTGCATTTTTGAAGCCATGTTGCTTTTTTAAATATTGGCAGAAAATCATTTTTCTGATAAACTATAATATTTTTCCAGTTTTAAAGATGCATGAGGCTCTTACTCTTGTTTGAACTTCTTTCTGTTTCAGTTAAGGGAAATGATGGGCTTCCTGAGTTAATACCTAAATTCATTTACAAGAATGAATATATATGGATATATATGGATGGACAATCAATATTGTCTGTTATACTTACCTGTAATTGACAATGTGTAACTGAATCAAAGAATGTAAACTAGTGATATAACTCTGAGAGGGTTATATGTGACTAGTAAGTTATAAATTTGGAGAGACCCAGAACAGATAGTTACTCTTTGCAAAGATGGTCTATATCCATTTAATCTTATCTTGTGTTGTGTACAAGTACATGTGCATGAGAGAGAGACAGAGAGTGTGTGTGTGTGTGTGTGTGTGTGTGTGTATGTCTGGGAGTATTGAAAGCTGCAGCTGATAGTTGGGAGAACTCTCCTATGCTGTTCCGGTCCTGTACCTTTTCTTAAGCCTCACTAAACTTAATGATAAGTCAAGCCTATGTTCTATGATTTTGATCATCATTCCAATCCTATACTCCTCCCTTTTTGGTGGCCATACATATCTTTAGATCTATAATCCACCAGAAATCAATTTATATGTATGTTGGGTAGTGATCAGAAATTTAATTGTGTTTAATGTAGATAAACAAGAACCCTCTAGAATTTACTCAAGGGACTATCTTTTTCACTTCTCTGTAGTGCCCATTTTTTCATAAATAAATTATTCATATATGTGGTCTATTTCAGGATTCTCTGTTATTCCATTGCTTTGCTTCCATTCTTTTACCAACAATATGTTTTCTTAAAAGCATGGCTTTGTATTAAATCTTTATATGTCATTGTATTATTATCCTCCACTTTTGTCTTTAGTTTTCAAGATTATTCTTGTTAATCATAGCCCTTCTTATTTCCATGTAAAATTTAGAATCAAATAGTATATTAACATTAGAAATATACTGCATCAAGAAATGAATGAAACTTATAGGTCAATTTGGAGAAAATTGATCTCTTGAAAGCATTTAAATTTCATAGTACAATAACATGTTGTATCCTTCTAAGTTAAATAAAATTCTAAGCTGAATGAACAGAGAAACACTTGTTTAATTTTTGTTATATTCAAAGTCCTATGCTATTTTCTTTTATAATCACTATTTAATTATATTCTAACAGTAATCCTATGACAGTAATTTTATTATCTTTGGTTTATAGTCAGAGATGCTGGTAATTTCTAGAGCTAAATTTGTTCTCTCTCTTTCTTTCCAATGTAGCACTAAAGCTTTCTTCAAAAAATTTAGTTACCTTTCGTTATTTTGTTATTATTTTAGTTTTATAGTTTTTAATAATTTTCACATTAAAATATCTGCTTGTTTCCCATTTCATTTTACTGTTTTCTCTTTTAATTACATGTCACAAAGACCTATTCTTATCACTACTATTTATTTTTATAGTTTTTATTTTATAAATCTATTTCACAGCTGCAATTATTTCACAGGATTGTATAATTGAAAGGACTCATACGACTCCAGAGACCATACTCAGTAGGGCTTTAACCAAGGTAAAGGATACAGTAAAACAGGAGAAAGGAAGCAGAAACATACATAAGAGCCCAGAATACACACAGATTCATCTCCCAAGATTCTTCTTAGAAACACAAGATGTGCTTCATCTTTGGATTATGAACCACTGAAATGAATGCAAGTAATCTTGATTTCAAGAGAACTTGTATAAAAGTTTCCAATAGGTCCTCTTATGCCTCACTAGTTACGTTGTCAAGCCATTTATTTAACCATTTTAACCAAATATAAGCTAGTCATTTACATATCTCTCACTAAAGCCAAAAAAAAAAAAAAAAAAAAAAGGACCCTGGGTGCCCCCAAGGGAGTATGACACTTCAAGTAGCACATTATAAATTTACTTATTAACCCATCTCATCTTTAACTTGGTCAAGAGTCAGTACCAAAGTTTCAAATATCATTGAAAATAAAATAGGCAAGATATGTCCCAGTTTGGCTTTAGGACAACCCTATCTTCACAATAACCCCAACCATAAGTTATTTATATGGGGAGGGTGAGTATTATATTTCTATTTTTGTTTTTTTGTATCTTTAGCACCTTGGTTATCCAATTATTTGGTGCAGTGTAATTCCAAGGAGCAGTAGCAATTTGCATATTTTTGATACTGAGTAACTCGTTTCCTCCAAATTAACCTTAAAATTTTCACATTTAAATGTTCCCTTTATTGAAGTAAATATGTATATGAATTGCTGTGATAGAGACCATCATTGGCACTACACAAGTCTCTATATTCCAAAAAAAGTCAAAGATTTGATTATTGCTGTGGAGTCATTTATACACATAGCTTGTGAGAATGAGTTCTAATGTGGGTCCATATCACATATTTACATACAAATGAAATTTTGCATTGGCATGTACAATATTTAACTTTTATGCTTTATTCAGCAGGTAAGTAATGATTTATCTAGAGATTAATAAGTATTTTTTCAAAAAGGAAGTTACGTTTGCTAAACAATTTTGAGAACAGAAGGTAGAAAGAAGGGCATACTGTTATTGCTAAATAAGTAACCAAGCACTCATCCTGAGCTCAGAAGAATGTCTTTTAAATTACTGACTTATAAGGGGGAATAAAAAATTTCAATATGACTTTAATTAATCACTTTTCATGTTAAAACTTTAGATCTCTTAAGATGGAGAGTCTGTATATTTTACACTGGATAACAGTCCCATTTTATAGTCAAAATTTTTGGAAGAAACTAAATTTTGCAACTTCAAAAAAATCTACAGAGAAGCAGATTATACCTGTCTACAGCTGTTCATTAGAGCTTGGTTCTAAGCCAGAAAATTATGAAGGGTTGGGAGAAAGAAACATACCATACCTCAAAAAGGTAATGCATGAAATGTTTATAGATGTTACCTAGCAGATAGGAATGCTTATGATACTGAAAAGTAGTATTCTGCTGCTTATATGGTAATAGCCTAGTTATTGGAGAGAATACTAATTTTGAATAAAGAAGAGGCCCAGCATAGTAATTTAGAAACCATGGAGTATCAGCAAACTTTACTAGATATAGTTGGAGAGAAGATATTATTAGGTATAAAGGGGAACACAGTTTTGGAGGGACTTTAAGTTATATGTTATTATTCACACAGTTGTTAGGCTAAGTTAAGCCAATTAATAGTTGTTACTCCATTTTGATAGAAAATACATTCTGCAGAAGTCATCGTTGTATAACGAATAAGGAATATAACTGGAAATCAGAAGACCCTTTGTTTTCTGAGAACCTAGGCATTAACTCTCAGCTTTAGGAGACAGTTTTTAAAATGTATTTCTTTATAAACATTAAAGACATTAAAAATAGAAATTCTTCAGAAAATGCCTAATATATGCTTAGATAATTAATATGTGGAAGCTTAAAATATCTTTTGGTTAGAAAAACTGGAGTATGGCAGCTCTGCTGTTAATCATGGATGACAGGAAGAAGATAAGGTCCTAGAAAATAGACAAAGCAGAAGCCCATCCTGACTGAAATGTACATAACAAAGTTCTGATTAGCGTATAGGAATAGTTATTGTGGTTTGTAGTTAGCAGTTTCCTGATGACTAGTGAATCTGAGTATGTTTTCATAAGATTATTGGTCTTTTAAATATTCTCTCCTCTGAAATTTCTGGAGAAGTCTTTTGAATTTTATTTTTTAGTTTTGATTTAGTTTGTTGTTATTTTTCCTAATTGAATTATATTATTTATTTTGATGACATGCGTGTATTGTTATTTTTCCTAATTGAATTATGCTATTTAGTTCAATGATGTGCATATATGTTGGATATGAGTATTGTACATGACTTCTCTCATTGGCTTGTTTTTTCAGTCTTAAAACAATATTTTTATTGTTAATTATTACTTTTAATAATTATTAGCTTTTAATGATTATTAATAAATAGACGTTCTTAATTTTTCACTTTACTTTTCACGCTCTGTTTAAGAAATCTTTGCGGGGAAGGGTATAACTTACTGGTAGAACTTGGGCTTAGCATTCACAAGGTCCTGGGTTCAATCCCCAGTACCTTCATTAAACAAACAAACAAACAAACAAACCTAATTACTCCCCCCAAAAAAAAATACAAAAAAATTTTTTAAAGGAAAATCTTTGCCTAACTTCCAAGGTCATAAAAATGCTCTCATGTTTTTTCAAAGCGCTTCATTAATATACACTTAGATGTAAAATTTATCGGAACTTATTTTTGTGTAATATGAGGTAAGGGTCAAAAAATACATTTTTTATTTGAATAATTAATGACCCAGCACCATTTATTGAAAAGATCATCCTTTTTTCAACTGCAGCTTTGTGTTTCATAGATCAGGTAAATATATGTGTGTGTCACTTTAGGTTATCTAATCTGTTCTCTTGTTTTATTGATCTACTTTTGTGTCAGTACCACACTATTAGATTACTATAGCTTCATAATAAATTTGGTATCTTTTTTGATATTTTTGCTGTTGACATTAATATTTAAACTTAAACATCATACACTTTATCATCTAGTATCTATTAGCTGATTACAAATTCAAAATAAATTTTAGCACATAATTACTAGAATAACAGTAGCAGAATGTCTATAGAATCACAGAAGAGAAAACAAAAAGAAATAAAAATAATCAAATATCTGTTGATGTAATAAATAATCAGTACATTGTGGTGTATTCACAAAATGGAATATCACATCATGAAAAAGAATGAAACTTAGCTGTAAGTTACAACAAGGATATATCATAATATTGTATCATTAAGTCACAATGAGCTGAAGAAATCAAAATGTAGTCTGATTTTATAAAATTTGGCAAATAAAAGTAATTAACAGATATGTAGGTAGAAATAGATAAGATAAAAGGTTATAGACATATATATATGTATGATTAAACATTTTTAAAGGAAGAAAATAATATAAATAAATAAGTAAATAAGTAAGCAAATAAATAAATAAAACCAAAAATCTAATGGGGAAAAATGAGAAGAGCATCTAATGGGTAAGTAGGCAGTTATTACCTAGGAAATAGGTTCTTGAATATATTCTGCATTTTGTTTAGCAGTGTCTTTAAATATATTCATAAACAAATATGGCTACATTAAAAAAAAGAACAGTGTTCATGAGACAAATAATAAACATTATTCAACTCTGCACCTGAGATCAATTAGCTAATTAAATAAATGTATGTCATAGAAATGTTTAATTTATTTTGTATCAAATCAGTTACTGTTACCTGAAAGGCATTTATATTCTTAACTGAATTTTTTTAGAAGTCCTGCAAGCTTTCTTAATTATGAATTAATACAATGACCCAAAAATGGTGATTTTTAATAAAAATCACATAGAAAATTGATATTTTTATAAGATCTAAGTAGATAAAAACCAATTAATCTAATACCTGGTTTCTTCCAAGAGGAACTTTAGTTTAACCAAATTGAAAGTTGCAGATCTGCTTATATAAATGCAAACTAGATGTGCTCTGTAGGAAAGGCCATTTCCTCAATCTAAATCTCTTTAAACATTTGATCTAATTTTGGAAAAAATTCTATCAGAAAAGTAACAACAGATTTTCTATAAAGGCCAAGGAATATCCAAAAGAAATTGGGAAAAATACATTATTACAGACAATTTGCATTAGTTACTTTTACCAATGAGTTCTTCATATACAGAACATAGAGTTTATTCTTACCTTTACTCCAACAAATCTTTCTCTGTAACATAAAGAATACTCTGTGCTTACAGGAAAGAACCTAAAAGTCTTGCTGTTTTAAACAGGTATGTACATAAAAGAATAAAGACTAATTTTCACCACTGTCAAGTGAAAAAAGAGCCTTTGAACAGGAAAACAATTTTCACAGAGAACTGTTGCATGGTGTTTTGAGACACCCAAAGGGAATATGTTATATTTTTATTCTTTTAAGATTGTAGTTCGTATAAACAATATTATTTTCAAGCAATTCTAACTTCACACAAGACTGTGCCAACCAGTGTCATTTAATAGGTATAGAGGGAGGAAAAGGAAGATTGTTTATCAATCTCATATTATGAGATCAACCTTGTTATTTACTATTTTTTCATGGTGCCTAAAAATATTCCTAACTCCAAATTCTGCATGGACCCCTTTTCTTCTGTTTGTTGATTGGTGATCTCATTTAAATTTAGATACTACCCACATGATCATAACTCCTACATGTTATCCTTAGCCAAGTCATCTCCTCTGAACTCCAGACTTACGTACTCAGTTGTTTACTATACATTTCCACTGAGATACCTGTAACAGGCTTCTCACAGTTAACATGTACATCTCTGAGTTCTGCACGTTCTCTCAAAACCTGTCATAGACCTCCTCATTTTTACTCAGTCACAATTGAATTCTTATTTTACTCAATCACAGTTCAGTTATTCAATTATCCCACATTGGAACCCCGATGCCATCTTTCACACTTTCTCTCTACTTTGCATTCAATCTCCCAGAGTATTCTGTAGACTCTACTTGAAATATATATCCAGAATTTGATCAGTTCTCACAATTTCCATTAATACTCTTTCTGAAGTCACTATAACCTCTCTCATAAATTATAGTAATACTGTAATTTGTCCCCTATTGACCTTGTCTTATTTCTTTCTCCTATCCAATAGTGACCAAAGAACTTTCAGGAGTATAATTCTGATACTGTCATGCAGGTGTTCCAATCTCTCTAAAGTCTTCCTACATGACTTTGAGTAAAAGCAAGAGTTCTATTCTCCTATTATCTTTCTAAAATTGTATACCAGCTGCTCTACTCCTTATCAAAAGACCTCTGCTTCCTTGCTGCTCTGCATATGTATCAGACATTTTCCTCATAAGAGGATATTTGTCCAAGTTTCACTCCCACACCACACCTGTGTACTTCTTTAAGTACTAACTGAGATAGTAAGATGACAAGTCTACTATTTATCATTGAAGGTGTACTCCATTAACATATATGTATGTTTGTATTCATATATATATTCTAACAATCTACCTATAGCCCCTTTTGAGTTCCTGATACTTGATTTTATGTATAGATGGTGATTTTTTAAAAACATAACATAATTCTTTTAAAATAAAAGTACTTTAGGTGATTTCCCCCTAGAATGCCATTTATAGCTTATAAAGAAAACATTTCCTATGAATTTTCTCATGTAATGCATATTACCAGGGTATGAAATGGAAGAATTATCACCTCCTTTTCTCATGTGGGATACCTAAAGCTAAGCCACATTATATTATAGGTCATAAATCCAACGCGTGGGGGAAAAATATACAAACTGATTCCGTGTTCTCTCCAGTGTTTCTCTGATTCTCTGTTATAATTTGGGCCAGTCTGATATCAACAAAGCACTGCCTTAGTGTCTCTACCTTTCCTCTAAAACTCAATCTGAGTCATCAACTTTTGGGTAAATTAGTTTTTTCTTCTATGAAATACCTACTCTTTTACTTTTACCTTAGAGTGCTTGTTTTCTCTTTCAATGTGTTTATATGCTGTGAAAAACATTTTAAGATCTTTTCAAAGATTCAAAGATCTTTTTGTCTGAAAAAAAGTTATTTTCCTTCCTATTGACTTTATCTTTTGCAATAATTTTAACACTAATTTTAGATAGTCAAGTACAATGAAGTTGTTTAAATTTTTTTACTTAGAAATGATTTTAGAATTGTAGAGTTGCAAATTCTTCTAGTATTCTGTTATAGAGGGTTCCTACGTTATCTCCCCAAATTCCCGTAGTAATAACATCTTACAAAACCACAGTTCTTCATCATAATCAAAAGTTTCATATTGATACAATACTGCTAGCTGAACTATATACCTTATATTAATTTCACTGATTTATATAAGCACTCTTTTTTTTTTTTTGTAGTGTGTGTATCTGTGAAATTTTTTCACATGTGTAAATTTTGTAACCACCTCAATCAGGATACAAAATTATTCCATGAACAAGAAACTCCCTTGTGCTACTCCTTTATAGTCACACCCTTCCTCCAAACCTAACCCCTGGGCAATCACTGAACTGTTCATCATTATAATTTTATCATCTTGAGAAATGTATATAAGTGGAATCACACAGTATATAATATATTGAGACTGGCTTTTTTTTTTTTTCACTCAGCATAATGCCTTTGAAACCAATTCAGTTCAAACTTGTTGCGTGTATGAATAGTTGTTATTTTTTATTGCTGAATAGTACCCTGTTGCGTAGGAATATATCACAGTTTATTTATTGATCCATTTATGGACACGTTATTTTTAATTTTGGGGTATTACATTAATCATTATTTCTTTGATATAAATGCCTGGGAGTGTGATTGTTGTGTTATATGACAGCTGTATGTATAACTTTTTAAGAAACTATCAAATTGTTTCTCATAATGGCTACACCATTCTACAAACCCACCAGTAATATATGGGAGATCCATGGGCTCTTCATCCTTGTTAGTATCTTATTTTTATACTTTAAATTTCCAGTCTTGTTAGATAGTCTTTCCTAATCCCTAAACTGTACATTTTTTTCATCTTTATTGTTTAAATTAATTTGCACTTGAGTCCATAACTCATGAGTATTTCTTATATATGGTATGATACATGGATTCATATTTTTATTTTTCGTATGGATGTGGCAAATATCCATGTGGAAAGCAATATGCCAGTAAGCAAAAGTGCCACTACCATTAATGAAATTGTTATTTTTTTTTTCCTTTTCACCCAATGAATTGGAAGCCATCTTTTCTTCTTTTCCTGTGGGTTCTATACTCTGTTCCACTGATCCATTTGCAGCCTTCTTTTATATCAAAATATTATTTTCAAATGAATAATATAGCTTTATTTTATGTTTTAATATCTAATAAACAAGCCCTACCATTTATCTAATAAAACAAATTCACAATTTACTTATTTTTTTGACTTTCTGAACATTTATCTCATCCAATTACAACACTATTTTGGGAAATTTTAAATAAAATATTAATAATTTGTATACTATACTTGAATAATTTGTATTTAATTATATTAAGCCTTTTGTCTAATACATCATTAGCAAAATGAGATTGTTTTATTTTTAGTCCTGAAATAATTCCAATTTGTTTAATTCAAGTTTTATGGTATATTAGTTTCTGGTTTGCAACATAGTTATTTGATATTTTTATAGGTTATAATAAACTTAAAGTTGTTATAAAATGCTGGCTATATTGCCTGTGCTATACATTACACCCTTATATCTAATTTATTTTATAGCTTGTAGTTTGTATTGCTTAATCTCCTTTTCCTATCTTGCCTCCACCCCATCCCTCTCCCTACTTACTAGTAACCACAAGTTTGTTCCCTGTGTCCATGAGACTTTTTCTGTTTTATTATATTTCTTTGTTTGTTTGTTTTATTTAGATTCCACATATAAGTGAAATCATACAGTATTTGTTTTTCTCTGTCCAACTTATTTCACCAAGTATAGTAGACTCCAGATTCATCCATGCTGTTGCAAATTGCAAGATTCCATTCTTCTTATCATTGAGTTAGTATTCCATTGTGTGTGTGTATGTGTGTGTGTTTGTGTTTATATATATATACACCACATCTTCTGTATCCATTCATCGGTTGATGACTACTTAGATTGTTTTCATATCTTGGCTATTGTAAATAATGCTGCTATCAATATTGTGCTGCATATAACTTTTTGAATTAATGTTTCTGTTTTCTTTGGGTATATATCCAGAAGTGGAATTACTGGATTATATGGTAATTCTTTTTTTAAATTTTCAGAGAAACGTCTATATTCTTACCCATAGTGGCTGCACCAATTCCAGCTGTGTATTAGGGTTCCCTTTTCTCTTAGCCAGCATTTATTATTTGTTGTCTTTTTGATGATAGTCATTCTGACAGGTGTGAGATGACATCTCATTGTGGTTTAGGTTTGCATTTTCCTGATGATTAATGATGTTGAGCATCTCTTCATGTGCTAATTAGCCATCTGTATGCCATCTTTGAAAAAAAGACTATTCTGTTCAAGCAGATACCTGAAATACTATTCAGCTATTTTCCCATTTTTTAATCAGATTGTTTATTTTTTTGATATTGAGTTCAATAAACTCTTTATGTATTTTGAATACTAAGCCCTTATTGATCAAATTTTTGCATATATCTTCTCCCATTCAGTAGGTTGTCTTTTTGTTTTGTTGATGATTTCCTTCATGGTGCAAAAACTTTTAAGTTTAATAAGATTACATTTATGATTGCTTTTGTTCCCCTTGCCTGAGGAAACAGATCAAATATTGCAAAGACTTACATCAAAGAGTGTACTGCCTATGTTTTGTTCTAAGAGTTTTATGGTTTCCAGTCTTACATCTAGGTCTTTGATAAATTTTAAATTTATTTTTGTATATGGTGTTAGAAGATGTTCTAATTTCAGCCTTTGCCACATAGTCTTTTCTTGGATCCAAATCAGAATACTGTATCATATTTAATCATATGTTTGCTTAAGCTCCTCTTGGCTGTGACAGTTTCTCAGACTTCCTGTTTTTGATGACCTTAATGGTTTGATGAGTATGATTAGATATTTCATAGAGGATCTCTCACTTGAGATTTGTCTAATATTTTTCTGATGATTACACTGGGATTATAGGTTTAGGGGAGGAAGATCGCAGAGGTAAAGGGCCACACTCATCATCTTATATCAAGAATACATGTATCACTGTTGACGCTAATTTTGATCACTGGCTGAGATAGAGTAAATGTAAAGTTACATTTTTTAAGTTACTCATTTATTTTTTCCTTTTTCTATATTGCGCTTTTTGAAAAGAAATAGATATACAGAGCCTACAATTAAGGGATTAGGGTTATGTCCCACTTCCTTGAAGGTGGAATGTATAGATACTTTTTTGAAATTCTTTGGCAAGGGAAATGTGCCTATTCTCTTGCCTATTGAATAAATTTATTTACTTGTTTTGGTTTATATTGTACTATTACTTTACCGTGTTTCTCAAGTTGTCACTAGCCCCACAGAAGCTTCATCCTCTGTGCTTAATGGTATACACTCAGTGTCATCCATTTTTTGGTGAAAGCTAGCATGTAGTTAGAACTGAGTAGATTTATCAACCGTTTTTTACCTAAACTTTAAGTTATCTGGCAGAGATTTTTTTAAATTCTCTTTTTCCTTTCTAGTCCAAGCTCATAGTGTGTCTGCTACTATAAAATTTTCATGAACCCTGTAGGTCTCCTTCATAACTCCATGAAATATGAAATCTTCTCCACAGACCTTTGCTGGATAGTCTTATCTCTATCCTTGAATTCTTCAGAGATGACTGAGAGCATTCATACATACCTAATCTCTTCAAAAAATTTTCTGAGTGATTGAATCCTCTAATCTTTTAATCCTTCTGAGATACCAGCAAAAGATTGGCCAGAAATACTCTGAGCTTTCTCTGCAGAGCACATTGACCTGAAAGTGAATCTTCTAATTATAGCATCTTTTGCAATCTGAATAGACTGAGAATTTTCCAAATCATCACATTCTGGCCTTTTAAATTTTATTTAAAAGTTCTTCCCTCAAATTAATTATTTCTTCTCTAATTTTATTATAAGTAGCAAGAAGAATCTAGGCCATTCCTTCAGTACTTTGCTTGGAAATCTCCTCAGTTAAATATTACAGTTAATTGTTTACAAGATAAGCTTTCTATATTTCAGGACACACTTCAACTAGGCTTTATGCTACTGTTTAATACATTTCCCTTCCTTCCAGTTTCCAATAACATATTTCTCATTTTCATGTCAGCCCTCACTGAGAATATATTTTTCATCCATATTTGTACCAACAGTTTGTTAATAGCATTTTAGGTATTTTCTGAGATCGTATGTTTTCTCTACCACACTCCTTACTTCCTTCTAAGCCTCCACTAGCAAAGTCTATAACTTTATATTACTAATAACAGGTTTTTTGAAGGCAATCTAGACTTTGTCAGTCATACCCCTCAAATGTCTTTCATCCTCTGCTCATTGTGAAAATCCAAATCAACTTCCAAACCCATGTTTTTACATATTGAACAGCCCCATCTCTATACTAAAAATGGTTTTAAATTTCTGTCGATGTGGAAAATTACTGCCTACTTGGTGACTTACAACTGTTCAAGTGTATTATCTTGAATTGGAGATCAGAATACCAAAGTGAAAATCGCTTGGCTAAAATTCAGATATCAGCTAAAATTAAGGACAACATTTCTTTCTGGAAGCTCTAAGGGAGAATCTGCTTTCATGCTTTTTCCAGGTTCTGGAGATACCTGTATTCCTTGACTTATGGTGCTTTCCTGTCTTTAAATCCAACAGTGGCCAGTCCAGTCTTTCTTACATCACATCACTGTGACACTAATTTTGACAGTTCTGTTTCTGTCTTTAATATTTTAAGAGCCCCTGTAATTTAGTTGGGCCAACTTGGGTAATCCAGGAAAATCTCCCTATTTTACTATTAGTTGATTAAAACCCTTAATTCCATCTGCAATTTTAATTTCTCTTTGCCATCTAACGTAACATATTGATAGGTTCCAGTGATGAGGACATTATTCTTCTTATCACATATTAATTGTATTCTTTTGCATTTCAAATTCTGTTTGTACACTGGTGATATATAGGAAAGTAATTGAATTTTATTTTTATCAGTCTTATATCCTATAAGTTTGTTTACACTCACTTACAAGTACTAAGAGTTTTTTTGTTTAACTCTTTGGAATACTCTATATGAACAACTATGTCATCTACAAACAAAGGCAATTTTCTTTGGTGTACAGCCCAATGTCCCAGTCATGCATATACATACCTATATTAGTTTTCACATTTTTTTCCATTAAAGGTTATTGCAAGATATTGAATATAGTTCCCTGTGCTATGCAAAAGAACCTTTAAAATCTATTTTTACATATAGTGGCTAACATTTGTAAATCTCAAACTCCCAAATTTATCCCCTCCCATCCCCTTTCCTTGGTAACCGTAAGATTATTTACTAAGTCTGCAAGTCTGTTTTATAGATGAGTTCATAGTGTGATATCATAAGGTATTTTTTTTTTTCTCTTTCTGGCTTACTTCACTTAGAATGATTATCTCCAGATCCATCCATGTTGCTGCAAATGGCATTGTTTTATTCTTTTAATGGCTCAGTAGTATTCCATTGTATAAATATACCACAACTTCTTTATCCAGTCATCTGTCGATGGACATTTAGGTTGCTTCCATGTCTTGGCTATTGTATATAGTGCTGCTATGAACACTGAGGTAGATGTATCTTTTTGCATTAATTCCCTCCAGATATATGCCCAGGAGTGCAATTGCTGGATCATATGGGAAGTCTATTACAATTGACTGTACTTCAATTAAAAAAAAAGAAAAAGAAACTGGAAAAAAATAACAAATAAAACTAAAAAGAAAAAAAAGGCAATTTTATTTTTTTCTTCCCAATTTGTGTACTTTTTATTTCCTTTGAATGCCTTATTACACTACCTAGGACTTCTAGTACATTACTGAAAGGAGTTTTAGAGAGAAAATCCTTACCTCATTCCTGATATTCGTGGAGGTGGGAAGAATCCAGTTTTTCACCATTAAGTATGATGTTAGGTGTAGGGGTTTTTTTGTAGATGTGAGACAGTTACCTAGTGTTCTTAGTCTGCTGGTAGTGTTGCTGAAAAATCGCCTCTGTATCCTGATAGCAAAACTGAGAATCAGAGACAGACTTTGGATAGCATAGAAAAGAACAGCTTTATTGCTTTGTCAGGCAAAGGGAGTCACAGCAGGCTCATGCCTTAAAGACTGTGAGCCCATCTTGGAGTAGAGATTTTATAGAAAAACTGGATGGAACAGAAAAGGTGAAAATGATCAGGGCATTTTACAAGGTGTTCCATTCTCTTCATCTTGATAGGAACTTGCTGTTGTTATGGAGGAATTTAGAAGGGTCTTCCCATTTTCTTGAGGTTCAGTCTGTGACCTTCTTTCAAGACCTCTAGGGTAAAAGGATAAGTTATTTTAAGAAAAGAATGCACAGGGTGTGGAGCATGTTAGTCAGAAGATCAGTTTAGCTAGAAGTGCAGGCCTGAACAACTCAGGAGCCATCTTGGTAGTTTTCTCTTCTTTCAGTAGTTTTGGTCATAAATGATACTGGATTTTGTCACATGCTTATTCTGTATCATTTGATATGATTATATGATTCTCTATCTTTAGTATGTAGATGTGATAGATTAAAGTGATTGATTTTTAAATGATGAGCCAGCCTTGCACAGCTAGAAAAATCCCACTGGATGTACTACATAATTCTTTTTGTACATTTTTTATTCAATTTTCTAATGTCTTCTTGAAGGCATCTACACCTATTTTCATCAGAAATATTGTTTGTAGTTTTGCTATATTATAAGGTTTTATTAAAAAATATTTTTAGTATCAGAGTAATGCTAATAGGGTATTAATATAATTCTAACTCAAAGAATGAGTTAAAATTATGGGTAGGACTTTATCCATAATCACATGAGCCAATTCTCATAATAAATGTCCTCTTATATCACTATATATGTCCTATTGATTTTGTTTCTCTGGAGAACCCTGGCTAATAGTATACATAATATACCTAGGTGTGGATTTTTTTTTTTTTGTCTTATATTTTATTCTCTTAGCTTTGTGGATTTGTGGTTTTTCTGTCATCATTGATTTTTCAAAAGTTTTGAACATTATTATTTCAAACATATTTCTACCCTGTTCTTTCTTAGTCTCTTTCTTGCATTCCAATTATTCATATGTTATGCCTTTTGAAGTTGTTCCACAGTCCATGGATGTTCTATTAACTTCTTGTTTAATTTGTTTGTTTGTTTGTTTCTCTCTTTGTATTTCAGTTTAGGGAGTCTCTATTGTCTGATATTCATCCTAACTGATATTTTCCTCTAATGGGTCCAGTCTTGATGAGCCCAACAAAGGCATAGTTCATTTCTGGTTTTGGTTTTGGATTTCTTGCATTTCCTTTTGATTTTTTTTTTCAGAGATTCCATCTCTCTGCTTACTTTGCTTACCCATTCTTGCATGTTGTCTACTTTTTCTACTACAGCCCTTAACATATTAATCATAGTTACACTATATTCCCTTTCTGATAACTCTAAAATCTTTGTCATATCTGAGTCTGGTTTAGATTCTTTCTTTGTCTATTCAGGCAGTATTATTTCTTGCTTTTAACATTTTTGGTTGAAAGACAAGCATGATGTATTAGATAACAGGAACTGAGATAAGCAGAACTTTACTGTGTGACTTTGTTCTAATCTGGCTAAGAGAGTGCTATTTCATATTTTCTATAGCTATAGGTTCTATGGGCTTCAGATTACTCTGGTGATTAGTGTTTTGTCTCCCCTAAATTTTTGAACTTCCCTAAGAGCTCCTCTCAGAGCATTTGTTTGCATCTTAAATCTTTTTCAACTATAATTCACTGTTATTTTAATGGCGTTCTATTTGTCTGGTGGTAATAAGTGGTGGAGGGTAGATATTCTATAATCTTATGAATAAATCTTAGACTTTCAGTGATCTGATATCCCTGGGCTATAATATTCACAAGTGTTTCTTATCTCCAACCCTTCCTCTTAGGCTAGACATGAGAGCTAGAGGAACTAAGGTTGAGTAATGTACCTCCCTTCATATCAGATGAGGCTCTGATAAAGTCACCTGCAACCCCAAGTAGACCTTTCATATAGAGATTCCTCTGGATGTATTTCACAATGCTTATGCTTTCTCTCTCTGTGCCAGAGCTTGCAGGGGATGTTTCTTTGCTTTTTTTTTTTTTTTTTTTTTTGATGAATATCTATTCAATCTGGTCATATAGATAGAGAGAGAGAGAGAAATCTGAAAGTTAGAGAGGAGATTGCCATGACTGAGGCTCATACCTTCAAGCTATCCCACACTCAACTTCTAGCAGTTTGTAAACATTACCATTTAAGTGTTCCTACCAGCATATTGCTCTAGCAGATTCTGCTCCAGGTAAGCAGATCTTGGCTCTGACTCTCTTAATCACCTGTCTCTTCAGATTTTGGGTTGGTGGTTTGCCCTGCAAGCTCAGTTTTCTGATGAGTCTGAGAAAAGTCTTTACCTTTTGTTTGTTCAGCTCTTTGTTTGCTGTAATAATGGAATGACAACTTCCAAGTTCATCGCATGTTAGGGCTGCTACTTATTTATTAAGATTAATGTCCTATTCTAAAGTGTCACTGTTAGCAGAGTTCTTTGGGAATGAGTTAATATTTAAACTTATGAACTTCAATTTTACCTAGATTTGAAAAAAAGTGCAGGTTAAGAAATAACACAGCATCATTGTATGAGAATAACTGATCTATCATGACTCCAGGAAACAACATTTTCCCCCTCAATCTTTTCTTGATCACAAGATGATACAGATGTATGTGGCTACCTCCACTCAGTGAAATCTTTAACGTAGGGAGTTATTTAAGCATATATACCTAGTCACACAGTTCCCTCAGGTGCATATAACTTGCTGTCATTCATGTGATTCACTCAGCTCCTTCAGAAGTGTTATTAGCCCCCATTCTCTGAGACACCTGTATTTCGTCAACACAAGTTATCTTTACTCAATCTTAATGAGTTTGGTACATAGTTTCACGTATAATTTCATGTATCATGTATCTGGTATAGATAAACCCCTAAATATCTTGATTTTAATATTGAAAGAGGCTTTGACCAAAGATCAAATCTGCAGACATTTCTGAAGCTAAGAAAAGGCAGAAAACCAACTCAACCTTTTTCTTCCATATTATTTTATATTCTGAAGTTTTTCTTCTGAGAATACTGTTTCTTGCACTGAAGCTACAAGACAATGGTGTAGCATCCTTAACATACTGAGAGGAAAAGACTTCAACCCACGGGTCCCAATTCAGTTCTAGTTTTAAACCTAGTAGTATTTTTACTTTTAAACCAAGGTATTTCTTGCTTTTGATTTTTTTGGTCAGTACTTATGGAATCTACTGTAACTATATTCTACTTTATTTTATCTACTGAATTGTTAAATAATAAAACTCAAGTTCTCAGTTATTAAAATTAATTTGTATTTTTAATTTTCCTCTTTTGCTTTTTAAAATTTGATTTTCATCTTTGTCTCCCAGTAGTTTTCTTTCATTGGAAATGAGTTTTTATCTTCCTGTCTGTCTGAAAGTTTGTCACTTTTAAGTGGCTTATCATTTTTATTTGCCAGTTGATTGTATTTCATTATATTGTTGCCGTTTCCTAACAATTGCCAGATGATGAAAATTTCTCCTTTTCCTCAGGCATCTAGACCAAAGAATGCAGGCAGGAAGGCAGTCCCCTGCTGAGGAACTGTAAGAAGTCTTTCTAATTTAAAATATATCTATATTATCCACCTTAAGAGGCTGGGAAGATAGCACAACTATTTTGCCCCATCACAGGAGGTGATAGTTAATTGGACTTGGAAAATTTTGGGAGAGTTCACAGAACTTTTTATTGGTTTAGATGTGGGATATGATATAAATGGTGAAGTCACTGATGGTTGAACTGGTGGCAGTTCTCTCTTACAGCAGCACCCAATACAAACATGCATAACCTTCTGTTACCCTGCGAAACTTGGATCCGCTTGCTCACAGAGTAAAGGCAATCTACTGACTCTGGGTTGTGGTGTTGGAAAGTACAGCATTTATTGTAGGCACCATACAAGGAGTCCAAGGCAGCTCATGCTTATAAAAACCTGAACTCCCTGACGGGTTTTAGGGAAGCATTTTTAAAGGCAAGTTGAGAGAGGGGAGTTGCAGGGTATGTGATCAGCTTATGCACATTTCTCTTATTGGTTGATGGTAAGGCAACAGAGCAGTGTCACAGTGGATAACATTATCAATCCTCAGGCTCCTGTCAGTCTGGCCGCTCTGTGGTCATGGGCATCTTGTAGTTAACTTCTTCCATTTGGTGGGGGCTTTCATATCTGTAAAACAGTTCAGAAATGTGCATCAGATAGTGTTATCTAGTTACCTGATGGAGGAACTAGAGATAGAGGAACTAGTGACTGCCATATGGCTGATTTACTGTTGAAATTGTTATCAGTTCTCTTGGCCCAACTGCTACTTTTATCATTACATGTTCTTATCCTTTACAATCATTAATTCTTGAGCTAGGCTTTTGTGATTCAGGGGAGACCTGGAAGATTACAGGTTTTCTACAAACAGGAGGCAGACAGAGGACATGGGGAGAAGGGGGTCTGTCACAGGAAGGCCCCATAGGGTCATGTTCAATTACATTTTTGCTTTCATTCTCATAGTATAGTTATATCAACCATATTTGTTATATCCACATTCTGCTTTTACATTACTTTACTTGTGAAAATGTTTTTCCCACAGATGAGCAGTGTAGAATGACATTTTGTTTCATAGAAAATATTTTTATTTCCCTAGATATAATAATAATTCTCTCAATTTTTTTTGATTTTTATGTACCTAACACTTAGTCATCCACAAACTTTAAAAGTAATAAAAATCTTCTAACAAGGTAATATTCCTCAAGTAACATACTGATTTCATTTTTCTCTCCCTAGCATCCTCTAGCATTCCTTTATCATCTTTTCAGTCTCGACAAAGTGTTTTTTGAGACTGCTCTATATAATTTTAAATGGCTGGGAGAATCTTTCTTTCCTTTGGAGATATCTTTCTTTCCTTTCTTGGGCTGGATTTGTTTTTCCAAAAACTCATGTCTTTCTAAATTGCTTATGTCTTCTTGAATAACTTAGTTTCCTGTTTTGTTCCAACAAATCATTTTGTGGTTATCTGAGGTTATCATTTTGTGGTAAAAATTGCACAGGAACCAAGTTTTTGTGATTTTGTAATCTTGCAGAATGAAAATACATTTTAACTATGTATCTGCTCTCTTTAGTTTTTTCCTCTTAGTTATTTGTTTTTAATTGTTTTGGCCTAAACTTTTTTTTCTTTTTCTTTTTCTTTTTTTTTTTTTTTTTTGCTTGGAGTATTTATGAATTCAATACTAAAAGCTATTTGGAAGCTCTCTGGGCATTGGTGATCTTTACCAAAGAGACTGGTAGATTAGGAAACTGGGTCTTTCATTGGAGAATCCACTAAAATTAGTATAGTTGTTTTATTTTGTTTTGTTTTTCTCTTGTCCAGATTAGTTTCCTCAGAAAGGAATTCTCACTCCCCTGTCTGGGAGAATGTAAATTTGGATTTTATTATTCTGAGGGAAATCCAAAAGAGAGAACTTGGAGGGGTCAAAATCCACTGTGAAAATTTTTGCTTAAACTATCCATTATTAATAAGGCACCTCACCATCATTCTCACCTGTTTCTAGTATTCACATCTAGTATTTGTATCTTTGAGTAGCAGAGATTTATTATTTATTTCTGCTGACATTTAGGGGGCACAGTCAGTCAATTGTTGATATGGCTGGAAGAGGGGATCTGGGGATTAACTTTCTCCTTAGCCAGATATTTAATCAGTCCTCTTTTTTTTTTTTAAGATTTTAATATTCAGATTTAAAAATTACCCAAACCTCCTGTCTTTTCAGGGTTTTCTATCGAACACTGGTTTTTATTTCCATTGTACTGGCAGTTAATTTTCATTTAAAATTTTAAAAAAATTGGATATGCTAAGTCATTTCATTTGTCTGTCTTCTTTATGCTTTCCAAAGTTTTACTGACATTTACGGTGTGCTTTCATCTCCTTTCCCACTATCTTTTATTCTTTTTTATTTGTTTGATTGCCTTTTTTTTAAATTTTAAAGCTTTGATGTCAGAAATATTTTTATCCAATTGAATCTAACAATACGTTCCATGCTCTTAGCTTTGCAGAGTTAAATGAAGAACATATAACGAAGAGAAAGAATAATGTAAATTATGCCCTTATATTTTGTTTTTAATTAGAAAATATGGCTTATAAAAAGGAAAATGGAAGCTAGACAAAATCTTTAAAAGATATTTATTCCTGCCTTGAAAACTTCTCCAGATAAAACCTGAACCAAGAGAATTTGGATAAGAAAGATGATGAATACATTTAGATCCAAAAAAAAAATGCGATCTTTCAACTTGGGGAATGGAATTTTAATTGCTTCTGTCTTCACTCTCAGTTTGCATTATGGAGCCCATTACATTATAGATTAATTCTTTTGGTATGACTTAACATATTATGTTTTAAGACTGATACACTTTCTAAAACTACTCTAGATGTTGCATTTTATAGGTATATGAACATTTTCAGATATCTCAGGCATAATTTTATTTTTTTATATAACAAAAATATACAAAATCACTTTTTTTCTATGGTACATACACTTTATTTGTAATCAACTCAGTATAACCATATCACTGCCAGATAAAAGGAGAAAAAAAATATGTATCTGTTTCTATACAGAGGACACAATAAGAATGACAGATTAAGATGAGTTACAGGAAGCATAGTCGAAAACCATAGGATGTTAATTGTCCTCTGTTACTGCTAGGTGATGCTGTCTCATAATTATCATTTAAAAGAAAGTGCAGTAAGAATGGTGTAATCTCCTTGGTGGTTTAGCTTCAGGATAGATTTTATAAATACTCTAAGAGCACAGAGTTACTGCAAAGAAAAAAATAAGCAAAAAGAGTGGGGAAGCATTTATTGTTAACTTGTAAAGTTATTATCTGAAGATACATCACAGTGCAGTGGATGATTATTATTCAGCTATGTTTAGATCTGCATTCTTTAAATTTATTTTACCTTGGCTAGAAACAACATTAATATGTATATACAGGCTTGGCTGGTTATATGTTATTAGTATGATTTTATAACCTTATTAAATAAAAAATAGCTTAGGTAAAAATCAATTTGAAAAGAAAATACTTAAAATTATCTTTATAGCCCTGTGAAAACAGACCTGACTTAATGTGTAAATACAAAAGAAGAAAGTAGAATAAAAGCTATAATAACATTGTATAAATGGGATTAAAGAATTGCACATCTGAACCAAAAAGAAAGAAGTCATTAGTATTATGTAAGCAGAGTACTCCGAATACACAAAATTATATAATGTGAGTTCTCCACGAAAGGAAAATATTTAAAGTTTTCTCTTAGGAGCATTTTATTGTAGTTTTTATTGGTAAAATGCATACATTATTTAGAGACAGCCACCATTTCTACTAACATTTTCTTGTGTTAATTTTCAATCCTAAAGATTATCTTTAAGTATAATGTGTTAATTATATATTAATAATAATAATGTACTTTAAGTTAATCTTTAGAATAAAAATGTACAAGTAATGAATTAATGTGAGCTGTAATAATCATAGGTATAAATATTTTATGGAATGGAAACAAAGCAGTTCTCACATTTCACATTCAATTAAAGTATTGTGGTTAGTCAAGACATGTTTTATTTTAAAATTTATTTTGATATACAGTGTCATAATAATGAATACTTTTAATATAATGGCTAGATTTTTCCTACATAATGTTTGTGGAGTCATTAATTTTTATATTTTGGAAACAGATCATGTGTTAGTGGCAGCTTCTGTCCATATTTGTTTCTATTTTTACAAATTTTTTTTTAAATCAACCTATACTTTATTGAACTAGGGCACAGTGGCTTAAGAGTATAGATAAAAATGAGATTGACATTATATGACCCAAATTAAGGGTAAATCAATACATATGTTTTCCCTAGGCTGGAGAGCAACCACCTGTACAAATTAGAAATAAAAATGGTTGACACACACACTGGATGAAGAATAGTGTCTGTTCTCAGTAGCTACGTTGGATTTCCCCTAATTCATGGGGCATTTAGTAGATACTCAGAAGGATCTTAACTCCATAGTGGGGCATAATTAATCCTGGACTAAACACTAATCTGTTCCTTTAAAGTTCCTTCACCTCCAAATTAAACTTTTTTCTAAGTAACTGAAGTGCATTCCAGAGCAAAGTTAAAGAATATTTATAGGAATACATCAATATATAGAATGTAAAAAGGTGAAATACACAATGTCTGGCACTTAAGCGAAAATTACTAAGCATACAAAGAAACAGGGAACTACAACTGTTAAGGAATAGAAAAATCAACTGAAAATCACTCAAAACTGGCACAGATGTTAGAATTAGCAGGCTTGAATGTTTTAAAAGCTACTATAAGTGTATTCTCTAGTTCACAATTTAGGAAGAGAAAGCAAATCAAACTTTTAGAGGTGTAAACTATAATGCTGAAAAATATACAGGGTGGCAGTTACTCATTATGGAAGAAAATATTAGTAAACTTAAAAAATAGCAATTTCATAATATTATATACAATAAAAACAAAATATAGAGTCATAAAAGAAATAAACAGAGCATCAGTAAGCTGTGCTACTATACATGTAATTAAGCTACTATACATGTAATTAAGAGTCTGCAGAAGAGAAAAGAAGAGGAAAAGGGAGAAGAGAAAAAAACAAATCTTTTAACATGCCAAATGTTTCCGAATTTGAAGAAAAGTATCAACCACAAGATACTAGCAACTCAACAAACCCAAAGCATAAGAAATATAATCAAAACTACACCAAGGAACATCATAATAAAATTGCTGAAAACCAGTAATAAAAAGGAAATCTTGAAAAATCCAGAGTAAAAAGACATATTAGGGACAGAGGAAACCTAAAGACGGCAATATATTTTTTATCTAAAACAACTCAAGTCTGAGAAAGTAGAACAACATCTATACAGCAGTGAAAGAAAATAAATAATCAGGAAGCAAGAAAGAAAACTTTCACCCCAGAATTCTATAATCAGTTCAATATCTTATAAAAATTAAGACAAAATTAAAGATATTTCAGACATACAAAAGCTGAAAGAATTTACTAGCTGACACATGCCGTAAGATATACTGAAGGAAGTTCTTCAGTCAGAAATAAAATTTTACCAGATGGAAGTATAAATATACACAGAGGAATTACTCTCATTATTTATATCTCTTTAAAAGATAATTAACAAGCTAAATAAAAATTAATAATATAGTGTTGGGTTTATAACAGACGGAAAAGTAAAAAAATAAGACAAACTCAGAATGAGATAAATTGAATTCTCCCATCATCAGTGTATCATGCTGTTTTGATAGTGGTATTATATCACTTTATGGTAGACTATTAGTTAAAAATATAAAACCAAATGTCTGCTGTGTAACAAAACAAGTAGTTTTAGCCAGTAAGCCAGAAAAGAAGATACAGTGGGATCTGATAACCAGAGGACTAGCCTCCCTAAGATGTCCTAAACCCATGAACCTGTGTATATGTTACATTACATGGCAAAGGGAAATTAAAGAGGCTGATGATAAGCTGCTAATCAGCTGTATTTAAGATAGGGTAATTATTCTAGATTATCTGTGTGGCCGAGTGTAATCAAATGATTCCTGAAATGTGGAAGACAGAGAAATAGAGTCAATTACAAAAAGTCATATGATGTGAGAAAAATTCAACTGGCCATTACTGGCTTTGAAGGCAGAAGGGGACTATGAGCCAACAGATGTGGGTAACTCCAGAAGTTGGATAAGGCAAGAAAATTATTTCTGCCCTGGAGCATCCATAAAAGAACAAAGCCCTGGAAACACGTATTTCAACCTAGTGTGACCCATTTTCAAACTGTGACCTCCAGAACTGTAAGATATTAAATTTGTGCTCTTTTAACCCTCTAAATTTGTAGTAGTTTGTTACAGCAACAATATGAAACTAATACAGAATCACAAAAATTCAAATAATTTAAAAGAATGCACAAATGGTACAAATAGAAAACAAAACCTAAACATTATCAATGAAAAACTGAACAAAAGTAGTCTAAATGAACCAAATAAAAGTGGTGCTTGTCACATTATATATAAAAGCAAGACACAACTCTGTTTCCTCTAAGAAACACAATTTAAGTATAAGACTCCAGTAGGTGAAAAGTAAAATAATAATAAAAAAGATACATATTACTACCACTAATCAAAGAAAACCAGAATGGCTGTATTGATAATACCAGACTAAGAATATTTCAGAACAAAGAATGTTGTCAGAGATATGGGAAGTCATTTCTTAAAGTGTCAATTTATCAAAAGTAAATAATTTAAAATATCAGCACATCTAATAAAATGTATTCAAAATAATGTACTAAGCACATCTACAATTACAATCAGAGATTTCAAAATTTAACTTGTTTCTGTTAGATGGAAACCACTGTGGTAATTGACACAAGTTGACAAGCCTCATACTAAATGAAATTAGAGGGATTTCCCAAGCTCTTTATAGGTTTTGAAAGACCATAAGGGCTAGATTTTTTTATTTTACAGATTTTTGGTGCATGAAAGTTTGTGGCAGTGAAAGGAGAAAGATAACTGTGTTATCCTTACCCACCATAGAATACTATGAATATTATGACTTACAAAAGATGTAAATCCAGTACTTTCATGCTAAGGGGAACTATGCACTCTATTTTGCAATCTCAAATTTTTTTGCACAAAGAATTCTTTGATTAAAAGAAAAAGTTCTTGTCGTGTATTCGTAAATGAATATTGCCCTCATGTACTTTAGCTTGTAATAACACTTAAAGTACAACTTGGAAAATATTAGAAGACTATATAGTTCTTAAATAGTCAAAATTGTAATTGGACTTTCCTTGTTTTTCTCTTACACATATGTATACGCAAACACTGTGAGCTTACAATTTATGGCATTTTGCAAATACCTTAGAAATCACTAGTATTGCAAGCAAGCACAATTAATGTACTTAAAACCTATTTACTAATACGTTAACATTATTACTATTTGTACTTTGGTTTTATCTAATTGTAATTAATTAGATTAAAAGTGTATTAGCTGTATTAAATGTATTAATCAATTAGATTACAAAAATGTAAGCAATAAATTTTTGAATAGTAATTGTTCTTAAAATTGAGTCCAATATGGAATAATTTTAAAACATGTATTCCATAATGTTGTGATTTAAAGTAATAATATATGTGTGAGAAATATGGAAGTATAAACTCTAATTATTCAAAATCCAGGTTATCCACCTTCTCTAACCTAATAAAATCACTTGAATTTACAGAAGTTACTTTTGTTTTTGTTTTTATGTTTCTGAAAATCTTCAATAGTCAGATTGTGGAGGCATTGAGGAAGTGTGAAAAGGCTTATAATTTGTTTGCGAGCCAGTGGAAGTCTGCCTAAGGAGGTTGGTGTTCTGTAACAGTCATCTGGATCATGTCACTGATTTGGGAAAGAGAATTAATAGATAAAAGCTTTGAAAGGTACGATCTTGATGCCCTGCTACTAGGTTTTATTAGTGTGGTGTGATAGAAATGGTGAGGGCAAATTTCAGCTGATACAGTTTAGAGGAAAGAGAGAAGTCTGATAAATTGATCTCTTTCCCAACAGCTGAATGGAATAACCCAACAAAACCTTGAAATAACAGTATATCACAGTCACAGTTCTTGGTTTAGATAACAAAATGGGCTACCGGATTTGGAGGTATCACCAAGTTTCAGTTTGCTCTTTTGTTTTCTAATTAGTTGTTTTATTTTTCTTTTTAAAATTTATTTTCAATTTACTTCTGTAATTAAAAATTAGGCATATCTAATTGTATGCAATGGCAAATACACACTGGAATGTTACTATACTGATATTTTAATCAATATTTACATATTTTAAATAATGTTCTTTCTTACAAGAGAAATTTTGAAATACACAGTTCCTTATTTTTACTACATCCAAGCAGAATTAGTCTCTTCAGCTGGTTTATTATAGAAAAATGATTTATGGGTAGATTATAGCTAGTTTCATAAATATACTGTTAAATGATTTTAGCGGGAACATTCACTTTTTAATAGATTGCACTCAATTCATGTTCAGAAATTTATAGGGAAAAATATATGCCTAAATATATAATACTAATATATAATTTAGTTGTACATTTTTCTTTCTTCAGTTATGTATATATTTTTTCCAGATTATTTTCCATTATACATTATTACAAGATATTGAATATAGTTCCTAGTGCTATAGAGTAAATCCTTGTTGCTTATCTATTTTATGTATAGTAGTTTATATCTGTTAATCCTATACTCATGTTTATCCCTTCTCCCCTTATTCCCCTTAGGTAACTATAAATTTTTCTTTATCTGTGAGTCTGCTTCTGTTTTGTAAATAAATTCATTTTTATCATTTTTTAAGATTCCACATGTAAGTGAATCATATGATATTTGTCTTTCTTTGTCTGGCTTACTTCACTTACTATGATATTCTCTAGGTCCATCCCTGTTGCTGGAAAAAGCAGTATTTCATTCTTTTTTATGGCAGAGTAATATTCCATTGTATATATACACAACTTCTTCTTAAACCAGTTCTCTGTTGAAGGGCACTTGGGCTGTTTCCATGTCTTGGCTATTGTAAATAGTGCTATTATGAACATTAGGGTGCATATATCTTTTCCAATTAGAATTTTCATCTTTTCTGGAAAGATGCCCAAGTAGGGTTACTAGATCATATGGTAACTCTATTTTTAGTTTTTTAAGGACCCTCCATACTGTTCTCCATAGTGGCTGCACCAATTTACATTCTCACCAACAATGTAGGAGGGTTCACCTTTCTCCAGTCCTTCTCCAGTATTTATTATTTGTAGGCTTTTTAATTATAGCTACTTGGACCACTGTGAGGTGATACCTTATTGTGGTTTTGATTTGCATTTCTCTAATAATTAGTGAAGCTGAGCATCTTTTCATGTGCCTATTAACTAACTGTGTGTCCTCTTTGGAGAAATCCCTATTTAGGTCTTCTGTCCATTTTTTTGATTGGGTTGTTTGTTTTTTGATACTGAGTTATATGAGCTGTTTGTTTATTTTGGATATTAACTGCTTATCAGTCACATCATTTGCAGATATTTTCTCCCATTCCATAGGCTGTCTTTTCATTTTGCTTATGTTTTATTTGCTGTGCAAAAGGTTTTAAGTTTGATTAGGTGCCATTTGTTTATTTTTGCTTTTATTTGTTTTTCCTTTGGAGACTAATCTAAGAAAATACTGCTACGATTTATGTCTGAGAATGTTTTGTCTAG
This sequence comes from Camelus dromedarius, assembly GCF_036321535.1. NCBI lineage: Eukaryota > Metazoa > Chordata > Mammalia > Artiodactyla > Camelidae > Camelus > Camelus dromedarius. The sequence goes on from NC_087444.1 coordinate 11,338,710, forward strand.
ATTCCCTTCTAGTTTTATGGTGTCATGTATTATATTTAGGTCTTTAAATGATTTGAGTTTATTTTGTATATGGTGTGAGGGAGTGTTTTAATTTTAATGATTTACATGCAGCTTTCCCAGCATCACTTGTTGAAGAGACTGTCTTTTCCGCATTGTATGCTCTTGCCTCCTTTATCTTAGATTAATTGACCATAGGTGTGTGGCTTTATTTCTGGGCTCTCTCTTCTGTTTCAGTTATCTATATGTCTGTTTTTGTGCCGGTTTCACTCTGTTTTGATTACTGTAGCTTTGTAGTGTTGTCTGAATTCTGAAAGGGTTATGCCTCCAGTTTTGTCTTTTTTCCTCAGGATTGCTTGGATATATGGATCTGTGGTTTCATATGAATTTTAGGATAATTTGTTCTAGCTCTGTGAAAATTACATGGATATTTTGATAGGAATCACATTAAACCTGTAGATTGGTTTAGGTAGTATGACCATTTTAATGATATTAACTCTTCCAATCAAAAAAACATGGAATATCTTTCCATTTCTTTGAATTATCTTCAACTTCCTTTATCAGTGTTTTACAGTTTTCAGTGAATATAATTTTTCATGCCATTCAGCTCCTTGATTAAATTTATTCCTGGGTATTTTTGGATGCAATTTTAAATGAGGTTTTTTTTTTTCTTTTTACTTTCTGGTATTTTACTGTTATTGTAAAGAAATGCAAGAGCTTTCTGTATATTAATCTTGTATCCTACTACCTTACTGAATTCATGTGACTTTTATTTCTTTTTCTTGTCTAATTGCTGTGGCTAGGATTTCCAAAATTATGTTGAATAAAAGTGGTGAGAGTGAGCATCCTTTTCCTGTTCCTGAATGTAGTGAGATTTCAGTTTTTCATTATCAAGTATGTTATGCTGGCTGCGGGTTTGTCATAAATAGCTTATATTATGTTTAGATGTATTCTCTGTATACCCACTTGGTGAGAATTTTCATCATGAATGGATGTTAAATTTTATCAAATGCTTTTTTTGCATCTATTGTAGTGATCATGTGGTTTTTGTCTTTTCTGGTGTAGCACATTGATTGGTTTGCATGTGTTGAACCTTCCTCATGGTCCTGGAATGAATCCAACTTGATCATGGTGTAGGATTCTTTTTATATATTGTTGAATTCCATTTGCTAATATTTTGTTGAGGATTTTTGCATCTATATTCATCAAAGATATTAGCCTGTAATTTTCTATTTTTGTAATGTCTTTTCTGTTTTTGGTATCAGAGTGACAGTGGCTTCAAAGAATGAACTTGGGAGTGTTCCATCTGCTTTAATCTTTTGGAATAGTTTAAGAAAGACATGTACAAGTTCTTTGTATATTTGGTAGAATTCCCCAATGAAGCCATCCAGTCCTAGACTTTTGTTTGCAGAGTTTTTTTATATTACATATTCCATTTCACTTTAGTGATTGGTATGTTTAAAATATCTGTTTCTTAGTTAAGCTTGCACTGGATGTTAAGCAGGGCCTCCTCTTAGCTCTGTGACTTTCACAGCCCTGTCAAGGTTGGAGTTTGCTTCCCATTTGTTAGAGTAGATGCCCTGAGGCTTGGATTCTATAAGGCTCCACTGCCTTTGGGTGTGTGCTCTGTGCCAAAGGAGGTGAGCACTGACACAAGTGAGGCTCCTGTGGACACAGTGAATCTATAAGCCTCCCATGCAGGCATCCACAGTTCAGCTTAGAAGCAGCCCAAAGTTGTATCCCTTTCTCCACTGTGTTCACTGTGGTGTGGAGTGGGCTGGTCCTGGGGGCCAGGGCAGTGTGGCTGCAGGAATCAAGGTGGTTGTGCTACTGCCTGGGTACTGGGCTGCCACTATGGCAGGCCTTTCCCAGGACCTGTCTACCCAGATCTGGCTTCAGGCTGCGCTGTGAGATGGGCAGAACCAGAGCACACTTCCTCTGGGAAATGAATCACCTTGTTACCCTCCCAAGGGACTGCCTGCGCAGTATCTTCATTTCTGTGTGTGTGGTAACAAAGACCACAGCTGCTGGACTCATTCCCCCTGCACAAGCCTTGACAGTGGGCTCAGAGGCCAGGCTCACTGGTGATTACTGACAGTGGGCTCTGGGCCTGGACCATACCTCAGGTGCTCAGTGCTATTTTTGTGCATCTAAAATGAGTCCTCTCCCAGGGCCTGTCTCCCTGAGATTCAGTGTTTAGCTCTTGTGCCCTGGGTATTAGCAGCACCACCCGGCTTGCATTTAGGGCTGGGAAGTACTGTGCGGTGGCAGCAGTCAGCGCAGGCCTTTCTCCACCCTAATTGCTCGTAGGCCAGCCTGCATGCAGTCCTTGTGAATAGAGTCCAGGTCCCTCCATCTCCTCTGTCTGTTCCAGCAGACCTCTCAGCAGGCAAGGGGGCTCCCCTGGGTAAGGGCCTGCCTGTGTGAACCTTCCCTCCCTCACAGATCCCTACCAGTTCTGTATTGGTACCTTTTTTTTTTCATCCTACTTGATTACATGGAGATCTCTCTTGTAGCTTTGGTTATATTAAAGATCTTCTGCCAGGTTACAGAATAATTCCACATTTAGTGTATTTTTTTTTGGCATATTTGTTGAGGAGGTGAACTCTACATTGTCCTACAGTGCCATCTTGATCCTCTCTCTAGTTGTATATTTTTCTGTCTTCTTTCTGCTGTTTATATGTGTAGGCTCAGAGAAGGGAAGTTTTGTTTATTAACACACAATAATAAAAATGTATACCTAGAACATATTTGCAATAGTGGATACATAAAAGATAGATTTAAAGACCCATGTTTTCTTATATTTCAGACTCTTTTGAGTTAGTTTAGAGCCAGTTTCATTCTGATTCATGGACTGTAGTGGTATGGGTCCCTTCTGAGAAAAGCTGTTAAGACCAACATCCCTCCTCAATATCTCTTTTTATCAGTGACCAAGAATGTCATGTATTGAGATAATTGTGGAACAAGACAGAGACTGCCTAGATACTGGAACCACTTGCTTTGGAGAGTTCCCCAGGAGATTGTGTGTGAGAGAGAAATATAGGAAGATACACCATTGCTATGTTTCAATATATAACATTTTAGGATATATTGGAATTGACAAAAAGCAGAGAGATCAATTACACTGGCTAGATAAAAAGGGCACAGACTTGTAAAAATTGGAAGGCACTGATGAAAGATAGGGCAAGAGGACCACTTCATGAGATGATAATCCTGAGTGGACAGTGGTAAGCTAGGTCTTAAAAGGTGGAGGAAGGGGATAATGATGAATAGGGAAAAAAATGTCATAGAAGGAATTATAAATACAATTTTAGGACTTTGGTGTGGTCTAGAAAGTATTTTCCTGTACTCTATTGTTATGTGGTATATGAAACACCTTGACTCTTAGGGATAATTAAGGAAGTGTGGGAAACTAAAACATTACCAATTATTTTTGCCAATTTTAGTGGCACTCACTTATTTCATTTGCCTTAGTTTCTGTTCTCTAAAATAACTACTGTACCAGCCAGGTTCCCATCAGGGAATGGAGAGCACAAACTAATTAGGATTTGTAAGGAAGGTGTAAAAAAGAGTTATTTACAAGTTTTGTACAACATGAAAGTAAACATCAAAAATAAGACTATAAACCAGGGCTGTCATTAGAGTTGCTGTTATCATCCCTAAGACCATGAGAGATAAAGGAAAAGGTTCAGGTTACTGGGACTGAGAAGGAAAGAGTGTAGATAAGTTGTTTTGGGGCAGTGGTTTCCATTTACGGGGCATAGCAAGCCCAAACCTATCTCACATGGAGGGAGTTAGAGAAACAAGTACCCCAGTCTCACTCCTCTCTTTCCAGATATGTGGAGGATTCCTTTGGACAACTTGGACTTGTATAGGCTAACAGATCCTATTGCTGCAATCTATGTAGGTTGGCTTCCTGGAGCAGGCGCAGGGTGGAAAGACATTAAATGTAGACAGGAAAGTCATCTCTTACTAGGAGACTGGCATGTACACTTACTGGTGGAATTATTAATGGCCAGTTTTAGAAACAATATGCCATAATTACTTTCTGCCATATCATTGAATTTGCTGGGCCATAAGGCCGAGTTTCAAAAAACCTTGACTGCAGCTTCAATTTGCCTAGAGTCCTTTCTTGTTGCAGGCCACACTCAAAATGACATCCTTAAGGAAACTGGGTGATTGGGTTATAGAAGAATGTTCAATGCAGTGTATGTTTTCTCCAGAATCTAAAAAGACCCACATAATGTGATGTTGTTTTTCATGGTAGTCATGTTTTTCTCACATTAGAGGTAAAAACTTGACTCGCACCAGACCAATGGACTCTTGAAAATTTGACTGATATGGTAGTTTCCTGAATTTTTGCAGCATGTATCTCATAATCTCCAGCATAGATATCTTTAATTAAGTAATTTAGTTTTCTTAATTCCTATTGACCAGATCCAGTTAGCATAACATCAGCAATGTAAAGAGCAATGGCGACTGAAGCTCACAGTTTTCCTCCAGGTTACGATAGCGATGGACAGTTGATATTGCCTGAAGTAAGACTTTAAGATTTGGCAACTTCTTTTCTCTCAAGTAAAAGCAAATTACTTCTGATTTTCTTTGATGCGATAAATGCGGGGTGGGAGCATTTTCAGATCAATAACTGCAAACCCAGTCATGGACTCTATTTATGGGCTTCTTGCCTTCTCAAGATCAGTGTTGGCAGAAAATCAACAATTTTGGAGGATCAAAAGATAGCATTTGGAACTGTACCTGTGATATTAAGAGATGAATTTTTATACTTGCAAAGTAAATTAAACTTTAAAAAAATTACACTTAGGAAAACAAGAACAATTAACACTAACAGATATTTGAAAAAAACAACCAACTCTTGGTAAGGCAACAGGGAATTGGTGGGACAGGGCTATCACTGTGTGAGCATATTAGAGAGTAGCCAGCTATTCTCTGATTGGCCACAATGGCATTGGCCATTGGCCAGGATGTTTTACAGAGAGAACACAGAGTGTTTTAAATCTAGAGAGTTGTTTATATCAGGATAAGTAAAGAGAGAAGTTAGTGTATATTTAAAAGACAGAATTAGCTCTGATTAAAGCTGAGGCAGGGGACCTGAGGACCTGCCCTTTCATTCTGCTCTTTATCTTATAAAAGAGAGAAAGAGAGAGAGAGAGGTGAAGTTTTCATTGGTCAAACAAGCTAGTTAAATAGAGATGTATTAGCAATCTCAGGAGTAGATAAATAAAATGGCAATATTTGGAATTTTGATGAGATATATACTGACCCATCTAGATTTTGCACTGGCCAAAAATGTTAGCTAAATGGGAATGCATTAGCAAACTTAAACTGTATTAGTTTTCTATCACTGCTTTAACACACTTCCACAAACACATTGACTTAACTCAGTTGTGTTTCTTAAGAGTATTTGAGGTTAGAAGTCTCAAAGTGTTTGTAGGGAAGACATTCTGGGGACTTCAGGAAGATCTGTTTTCTTGCCTTATCAACTTTCAGAGACCACCTTTATTTCTTGGCTCATGGCCCCATCCTGTACATCACTTCTTTTCTATGTGCTCATATCTGCTGATACTGAGTCTGATCCTTTTGCTTCTCTCTTATAAGGATCCTTAGGGTTACATTGAATCTACCTACATAATTGAGGTTAAGCACTCATCTCAAGATCCTGAACTTAATCACATCTGTAAGATCCGTTTTATCTTGTAAGGTGATATATTTATAGCTTCCTAGAATTAGGATGTGAACATCTGTGGAAGGCTATTATTCAGTCTATGACACTAAGGAAGAGAAATTTGAGAGAATGGAATAGTGTCAATATTTAAAATTGTGTTGAAGTATATGTGATTTTTTTCATTCTATTCTTGATAGTTTTGAATTACTCTTTATATTCTCCATATTCCTGTCTCTGTCAATTTTGCACAATTTTCACATCTATTTTCTAGTTCATTAATCTCTCTCCAGCTTTTTCTAATCTACAATGTAGAACATGTTTTCTATTTATAAATATTTATACATTTCATCTACAAAATTTCCTATTCATGCTTTTACATAATGTTTCTAGCCATTTTTGAGTTCCCCAAATTTCCATTAAACTTTTTATATGTAAACATGTTATACTTAGTATTAAATCATTTGATATCTGATGTACATGGTGATATATAAATCTTTATATATTGTTTTTGCTGAATCTCACACCTGGTTGGCCATTTCCTTATTTGTTATTAATACATTATACATATGTATAAATATGTATGTATGAAAGTTAGCATATGAAAGTTTATATGTATATGTGTGTATATATGTATATTATATAAACTAAAAATGACAAATATGTTAATCCTACATGTTCCGACCAAAGTGTTGTTACAAAGTGAACACACTTCTCTAACCATGTCAGGTCAAGAAGTAGAAAATTATCAGCCCCCAGAAACAACTTCCATGCAAAGTTTCTACCACAAAGATAACACAATCTTGGTGTCTAAATCTGTGTATTATCTTGTTTCAAGATATTAGTATTTTTTCTAAAATTTTTTCTACTCACCATCATGTTGGTATTTTGGGGTTAGACCATATGAGCTAAAATTGAGACTCCTGTGCTTCTTAGACATTTTAGCTTTAAGATGTTGAGCAAATTAATTAACTCTTTGTACATCATTTTCTATATCTGAAAAATGAAAATATGAATAGCAGATACCTACTGACCTAATCTTAGAATTAATTAGTAAAGCCTATGCAAAGTTGCAAGTAGTTTCTGGTATATAAAAGCTGGATGATTGTTAGTAAGTATTAATGTTATTATTTCCTCATAATAAATCTGGGTGCAAATAGTTATGCCTTTTTATTTATTTATAAAAATCCTGTATACTTGGGGAGTTGATTAATTTACCCAATATCAGAGGGCAGTTTATCCAAGATCTAATAATCTGATACTATGACTCCAAATTCTATGCATTTTCCACCAGGATATGATCCTGCAATTGCTTAGGTTAGAGAAAGGGATAATGGGAATTTTGTGAACTTCAGCAGATATATATCTCTGCATGACATTTTAGCATAACTTTATAGATGTGACCAGGTGAGATCAAAAACATCTCAAAACAGTATACCTGTTAATTGTTTTTGGCATAGTAGGTAGATTAGGTAGCCAGTTTTCTTTTGCTTATCATTACATAGATGGATAGGTAGATGAATATGTGTGTATATATATATATATATAGAGAGAGAGAAGCATATTTATTCAAACTCAATTTCAGTAATATATAAAACATATATATTCTTTTATTTACCAATTTATCAATTGCTTTGTTTGCCAGTAATTTCTTATTAAATATCAAAGAATCTGTTCATGTGTCTGGTTTCTTATAACTGTGTAGAATTTTAAACAACATTTAAAATAATTCTGTTTTATCCAAGAATATAGAAATACATGCACTACACAATTCCTTTATATATGCATGGCATTTTATAAGATTTGAGGATAGCTATGCCTAGTATAATAAATAGCAAGATAATAATATAGTGACTCAGTTGAATAAGACTGATATACCACAACTCTCCCTTTTTGGTCCTCTTCTCTCAGTTCTTGTTCCACTGGTGATCTCTTATTTTCCTTAAGCTTTATCCATCACTTCTATAGAGACAACTATGAAAGCAATAAATTCAAACTTGATATTTCATATTCCTGGCTCACATTTCTACTTTCCCATACCTCCTCCTGGCATTTTATCAAGCAGCTCGGGCACAATCTACACTGATAAATTTATCAACTCCCACACAAAACTGGTTTCTACTTTTTATTCATGACACCAACTTTTTTTTCCAGAGACCCCGAGTCAGATAATAACAACAACACTGACATTTATTGAATAACTGAAATGTGTTACATATTATCCTACATTATTTACATGTAAAATGCACATTAAGATAGGGTTGCCTATTATCACCATCTTTCTTATGAGTGACAGGGAGGCTCTGGAACTTGCATGTGTTTTTTCAGCTATAATTTATACATCAAGGATCAAAATTCAGGCAGTTCTACTCCAGATGCTGGTATGCAATATTACCTTAGTATGAAATCCAAGGTCATCTGTTACTCCTCCAATATCTTATGGTTAAAAAAATGAGTTGGCAACAAAAACCCATTTCTTCTTCCCTTACAGAATCATAAGAAATTGGAGGAGTAACAAATGACCCTGGATTCCATACTAAGATGATACTGCATAGTGGAATCTGCAGCAGGATTGCCTGAATTTAGAGCCTAGATATACAACTTGCAGCTGAACAGCCTGATGCAAATCCCAGTCTCCCATTGCTTATATGTAAAATGGGACCAATAAGCAATCCTATTTAAAAGTGGTTTGGCATGTACAGCATGTAGGATAATGTCTGACACATTTTAGCTACTCAGTAAATATACATGTATTTCCCATCCATTCCCACTTTTCAGCCTGCAGCTATTATTTTATGTTATTATTTATAATACTTTAACATATAATGCATTCTCTTAATCAGTTTTTCTGCCTTGTTTTTCCTTGTTTTTCTTCAGCCCAACTTCCCAAGCACTTCCACAGAAACAGAATATTTAGATTAATTTGAATAGTAAATATCTGTGATTGATTCTTTCCTGATTAAACTATTTAAATGACTGACAACTTACCAATCAAAATTATATTTTGTACACTTGAAAATTAATCTCTTCATCAACTTTCCCAAATTTACTTCACAGTGGTCTTTCAGGTAAAGCAAAACAAAATAAATGAAACAAAACAACAAATTATGCATCTTTCCTTAGCTACTGTTTTGTTGGTTGTCGATTAGAACATTGGTTTAAAAGGATTCACAGTAATGATAAACATTACAAACAAAACAAGTAACACAGTAATCATAAAAGGAGAGAATAACTCCCAACTATGAAAGGCTTGATTATAACTGAACAAAATGTTAAACAAAACCAAAAAAATTGAACGCAAACAGATGCAAATTAGTCAATAATATAATCAGAGAACAAGGAGAGTAGCCTCAGAAAACAAAGAAAGTAACTAAAGGAAGTGATAGCATTCTCCAAACATTGTAGAATGGGCTTTGACCAAAAGATTGAAATTGTGGTTCTGCAGGCTAGGCATTCCTCAGTGTGGTAATGTATATAAAAGTATTGAACACAATAAGTTTGAACATTGCAATTCTTAATAAAAAGTGGATATGCTAGACTGGCTTTGCCTGATACCTTTAAGTATTTGAACAAAATAATCATAGTTTTCTAATTGCACACATTTACAGTAGGTTCTTCAGAACATGATGAAACATTGTACAGATTTTCTAAAGGAGGACAGTCAACTGAAAATACAGAACAAACCTGTTGGTATCTTGTTACAGTTATATATTTAGCTGGAAATTAATAATTTAGCATTATAATTTTATGTAGTAGCCTGAGAAAATTTAATTATGCCAAATGCACCTTAGGTATAAACTTAAATAGTGATGGTATACCAGGAATGAGGGCAAATGTTTCCTGAGCCTACAGGTGTAAGGATCAGATATTTTTGCAGTATAAATTCAATAAAATTTTGAATTCCTTTTAAGATTCTTGGTAGGAAGCAAAATTAACCAACTCTTGCTAATTTGAGCAGAAAAATGATTAATTCCAAAGGTCATAGTATCTTCAGAATTTCCGCAAAGTGAGGGGAAAAAGACCTCAATTCACATGGTAGATCGAAGGAAAGTAGTACTTTCACTTTGGATATGCACACAGGTGTGCTGCATCAGAGACTCCTCCAACACTGGCCCACTAGAAAATGCTAGGGTAGCTACCACGTCTTGCCTCTGGACACTAGATGCAAATCCATCACTGCCACCAGCTTTGACTTTTATTTCTGCCCATGAAGTACTAAATGCTACAAGAATTGCCTTTCTGCTATAAACAATCAAGAAGTCAGAGAATATATATTGAAATAATAGTATCCAAATATTGGGCAACAGGCAGTAAAGCTCTGTGATCTTAAAAAAAGGAAAAATAATAGAGGTGTTCTATAGTTTCCTCAGCTTATTATCTGAGGCACTTTCTAGGTCACAGTCTTAAAAAAATCTAAGAAACACACACACACACACACACACACACACACACACACACTTTACATGGCCAAACTGACTTGCAAGTAACTTAACTGTTTGCCCAAACAAAATCCAACACTATTTAAGGGAAAACACCAAAAAATTCTATGAACAAAAAAAAAAAAAAAAAAAAAAAAAATCATACTGCCCAGAAAAATCACCAGGCATAAATACAAAAAAAAAAAAAAAAACCCAAAACAGGTATATATGACCTGTGAGACAAAAATAAATTTAATAAATCAAAACAAATACAGAAATGACAGAGATGATCTGTCTGCAGACAAAATACTAACTAAAAATATTGTAAATATTACCAAGAATGGGAATGAAAACAGAAACATAACTAGGAGAGTAAATAAAGATATAAAACATACTTAAATGGAACACTTTATAATGAAAAATGCTATGTATAAAATAAAAATTAACTGGGTGGGCTTAATGGCAGATTAGACTACTGGAAAAAAATCTGTGAAATTGAAGATATAGTGATAGATATTATCCAAAAAGGAATTACAAAGAGGAAAAAGGACTGAGAAAATGAATTGGGCTTAACTGACATATTAGACAATATAAAGCAGAATACCATTCATACATTCAGCATCTGGGAATGAGCAGAATGAGAGAAGGAGGAAGACAAAACACGTATTTGAAGAAATAATGTTTGCAAAACTCCTATAAATTATAAAAAGTATTAACCACAGAAACCAGATATTCAATGAACCCCAAGCAAAATAAAAGTAAAGAAATCAATGTCAAATTATTATGATCAAATGATAGAAAAACAGTGTTTAAGAGATAATCTTAAAAGAAATCAGAGGAAAAACTTGACACATATGTGTATGCTATACATACTACAAAAGTGTAATAAACATTACATTTCTTTCAATGTAAACAAAGCTAAGATAAGCACTCCTTTCTAAAAGTTTAGTGTGTTTTAATTTTATTCCGTAAATGTAACTTTTTAGAATAAAAATTACTGGTTCAAAAATATGTGCAGTGCAAAAAACCTTGGTATACACACTGACTGATATCATTTTGAAAGTTTGCAGATTTAAACTGCCACCATCATTATAAACATGCTGTTAACTTATATCCTCGTGAGAAATGAATATTATGATTTATATTAAAACCAAAACCTGTTTATCTTAACCAAATTTGTATGAGAAAATCCTTCGCATCTTTTCACATATTAAAGATTAAGAATAGTTTCTCATAAAATAACAGCATTTTTAAAGCTTTGCTTTTTATATGAATATTGACTGTTGCTCTGGATGTTTTGAGAGCTTTGACTTTTACTATTACTTTGAAACTTTTAAATACCTTTAGTATGTTAATGAATTAAATACAAGAGATATTGAAAAGTAAACAGCAAAGAGATAAAGAGATGAAAGAAAGTTAAGACATTTGGGTGGCAAAGGCAAGGGGCCTGGCATGGAAATACAGCTGTTTTCAGAAAGTATAAAAATCAACAAATGCAGAAGAGGCAGTACTTAAAACACCAGCAGAGAATTTAGCTGAGCTAAAGAAAAATCGGATTCTGGGGACTAAAAGGACTCACTGTTTCAAGCAATATTCCTGAACCTAAATGATAAATAGAAAAGTTTGCAAACTTCTGCGCAGAAAGTGGGAGTTATAGACAAAGGAAACATAAAACAGAGTAGTATCTGACCTCTGAACTGCAGTATTGTAAGCATGAAGTTGGAATGGTATCAACAATCTACTGAGACAAAAGATTGCAAACTGTGAAACCTTATCTGTCAGGATGAAAGAAAGAGACCAAGTATAGCAAGAAGCAGACAGTATATGAAACATGTACCCCATCTGAGCAATATTTATGGGAAAATACACTCGTCAAACAGCAATGAACCAGAGCAGCAACAACAAGATCAGGAAAGAGGAAGAGAATGAAAATATTGGTGAACAAAGAATCATAACTGGGGAATTTTATTTTTATTATTACAGTACCCATTAATATTTTGGAGTTCTGATTTTCTAATTTAAAGCAGATTAAGCCTCCTATAAAATGATTACACACATATGATATAAAACAAATATGATTTGGGAACTAAACAAGATGAAAAATTTCTGGGGCCATTGATCAGGAAAGAAAATGTTGGGACACGGTATCAGAATGACCAGAAGAGTGTACACAATTTTTACAAACATCAGATTGAATATGTTCAGCAGTTCAACTAAGTCAGGAGAAAATCACAGTTAAAGAAAATCATAATGAAGTAATTGAACCAATAATATGCAAAACCAAAGGGCTCAGGTATGCAGGAACAAACTGAGTTAAAAGAGAGGGATTCAGCAGCGACTTCAGAGCTGCAGGTACATTGGTAGATGTTTAACCTCTTCGGGGCTTTACATCTGTGAGGCACTGCTTCATGTTTTATCATAAAAGTTGGTCATAAAAATCTCTTGTTTGACTAATTGATTATGGGAAGAGTTCCAAATAGACCTCTTTCTACATTTTCTTCTCCCAATGTCTATTTCTCAGCACTCCCATGGCATCTAAGATGACTACTTTTACTTCTCTCCACCAAGACCCCTTCAAAGCATCCACACATCAAAAATGTTTTAAATTTGTTTGGAAATGCTAAAGACCCCCAATAGCCAAAACAATATTAAGAAGGAAGAGCAGAGCTAGAAGAATAAGGCTCCCTGACTTCAAACTATACTACGAAATTACAATAATCAAAACAGTATGGTACTAACATAAAAAACAGACATACAGATTGATGGAACAGGATAGAAAATCCAGAAATAAACCATGCATTTATGGTCAGTTAACCTTTGAAAAGGAAGCAAGAATACACAATGGAGAAAAGACAATAAATGATGCTGGGAAAACTAGACAGCTACATGAAAAGGAATCAAATTAGAACATTCTCTAATGCCATATACAAAAATAAACTCAAAATTTATTGAAGACTTAAAACTCCCAGAGGAAAACATAGGCAGAACACTCGTTGACATAAATTGCAGCAATATTTTTTTCGATCCATCTCCTAGAGTAATGGAAATAAAAACAAAAATAAACAAATGGGACCTAATTAAACTTAAAAGCTTTTGCACAGCAAAGTAAACCGTAAACAAAATGAAAAGATAAGCTAAGGAATGGGAGAAAATATTTGCAAACAATGTGTGACCTACAAGGGATCAATTTCCAAAATAAACTAGCAGCTCACACAACTCAATTTAAAAAACAAGCAGACAACCCAATCAAAAAATGGGCAGAAGACCTAAACAAACATTTCTCCAAAGAAGATACGCAGATGACTAACAGATACATGATAAAATGCTTAATGTCACTAATTTTCAGAGAAATGCAAATCAGAACTACAATGAGGTTTCACCTCACACCTGTCAGAATGGCTGCCATCAGAAAGCCTACAAATAATAAATACTGGAGAGGGTGTGGAGAAAAAGCAACACTTCTACACTGTTGTGGGAATGCAAACTGCCACAGCCACTCTGGAGAGCTGTATGGAGAGTCCTTAAAAAACTAAAAAGAATTACTATATGATCCAGCAATCCTACCCCCAGGCATATAACCAGAGAAAACTCTAATTGGAAAAGATGCATTTGCCCAATGGTCATAGCAGCACTTTTTAAAATAGCCAAGTCACAAAACATAAATGTCCAATGAAAGATGACTGGATAAAGAAGGTGTGGTATATAAATACAATGGATTATTCAGCCGTAAAGAAGAATGAAATAATATCATTTTCAGCAACATGAATGGAACTAGAGATTATCCTGCTAAGTGAAGTCAGTCAGTCCATCAAAGACAAATAGCAGATAATACTGCTTATTTGTGGAATCTAAAAAAATGACACCAGCGAACTTATTTACAAAACAGAAAGAGACTCACAGACAGGAAACAACATGGTTAGCAGGGGGAAAGGAGGCAGAGAGGGATAAATTGGGAGTTTGGGATTGGCAAATATAAACTGCTATGTACAGAATAGATAAACAACAAGGTTCTACTATGTAGTACAGGGAACTGTATTCAATGGCTTGCAGTAAACTGTAGTGAAAAAATATATATGTGTATGCATAACTGAATCACTATACTGTACACCAGAAACTAATACAACATTGTAAATCAATTTTACTTCAATTTAAAAATGGGGAAAAAAAGATAAAGGAAAAAGCAAGAGAATCAGAGAGAGAAATATAACAACACAGCAGAAGTTTAAGTGATGAGGGGCTGCAAGCCAAGGAATGTGGGCAACGTCCAGAATTTAGAAAAGGCAAGGAAATGAAGTCTCCTCAAAGCTTCCCAAAAGAATGCAGTCCTGCCACACTTTGATTTTAGCCCAGTGAGGCCTATTTTGAACTTCTGACCTTCAAAAATATAAGGTAATAAATTTGTGTTGTTTAAAAAAAAAATCTGCACATACAGAGAAACTGATACCCACTCTCACCACTTTTATTCAACATAGTATTGTAAGTCCTAGCCATAGTAAAGACAAGAAAGATAAAAAACATCCAAACTGGAAAAGAAGTAAAACTGTCAGTATTTGCAGATGACATGATATTATATATTGAAAACAATAAAGACTCCATTAAAAAACTGTTAGAGCTAATAAATTCAGTACAGTTACAGGAATACAAAATCAATACACAAAAATCTGTTGTCTTTTGTATACACTAATCACAGACTTTCAGAAGATAAATTAAGTAAACAATTTCATTTGCAATTATATCAGAAAGAATAAAATACCTAAGAATAAATTGAACCAAGGAGATTTCAATCTGTATATTGAAAGCTGTAAGACATCAATGAAAGAAATTGAAAAAGACACAAATGAATGGAAAGATATTTTGTGTTCATGAATTGGAAAAAATTAATATTTTTAAAATGTCTACACTACTCAAAGAAATATACAGATTCAGTGCAATCCTTATTAAAATCCTAATGACATTTTTTACAGAAATAGTACAAACAATCCTAAAATTTGTATAGAACCACAAGACCCCAAATAGCCAAAGCAATCTTGAGAAAGAAGACTAAAACTGGAGCAATCATCATGTTGTTTCTTGATTTCAAACAGTACTACGAGACTTTAGTAATCAAACCAGTATGACATAAAACACACTGGCATAAACACACATAGATCAATGAAACAGAATAGAGAGCCAAGAAATAAACCCATACACACGGTCAATTAACTTATGACTAGGAGCCAAGAAAATGCAATGGGAAAAGGACAGTCTCTTCAGTAAATGGTGTTAGGAAAAATGGGCAGCCACATGCAAAAAAGTGAAACTGGATTAATATCTTATATCATACACAAAAGTTAGCTCAAAATGGACTAAAGACTTGAACATAAGGCCTGAAGCTATAAAATCCTAGAAAAAAACTTAAGCAGTAGTAAGCTCTTTGACATCAGTCTTGGAAATGATTTGATAAACTTCTTTGATAAAAGGAAACTATCAACAAAATAAAAAGGCAACCTACTGAATGCGAGAAAATGTTTGGAAGTCATATATCTGATAAGAGGTTAGTATCTAAAATATGCAAAGAACTCATACAACTCAATAGCGAGTAAACAATGCAATTTTTACATGGGCTAAAGAATGGAACAGAGATTTTTTTTTTTTCAAAGAAGATGTACAGCTGGCCAACAGGTACATGAGAAATGCTCATCATTAATCATCAGAGAAATGCAAATCAAAATGACAATGAGATGTCACCTTACACCTGTTACAATGACTGTTACCTGTTATCAAAAAGACTAGAAATAACAAGTATTGTCAAGGATGTGGAGAAAAGGGAACCCTTGTGCACTATTGGTGGAAATATAACTTGGTGTAGTCACTATGTAAAACAGTATGAAGATTCCTCAAAAATTATTATCCAGCATTTCCACTGCTGGGTATTTATACGAAGAAAAGGAAAACACTGAGTGGAAAAGGCATATGCACCTCCGTGTTCATTGCAACATTATTTATAATAGCCAAGATATAGAAACAACCTAAGTGTCCATTGATGGATGAATGCATAAAGAAATTTTATATATATATATATATGATAAAAATATATCTGACGTTTATCCTTTATGGTCTATCTCCCAAAACCCGTATCCTCAGGTACCTATTAGGAAAAAAAATCATACATATCCCATTGGAGGGACATTCTATAAAATACTTGACCACTATTCACGAAAACTGTAAAAGTCATCAAAAACGAGTATTTGAGAAACCTTTACAGCAAGGAGGAACCTTTGGAGACATGATGACTAGATGTAATGTAGTATTGTGTAAGGGGTACAAAAGAGTCTCTGAAAGGACTTATTTTTCTAGGTAATAAGTATCTGTGGGACATGCAGTATATCCTCAGTACTAGAAATACATTTCAAGGGTATAGAAAAATGATAATCTTCCTAATCTGTAAAATGAACATTATTATATCAATTTAGGGTTTTTATTAGGATTAAAATTAGATAGTATAGGAGTCATTGCAGGTAGACTAATTGACAGTGGGTAGATGATCAATAAAACAGGCTGCGGTTAGGGTAAGGGTTAGTTGTAACTGGTTTTGTTGCTGTTGTTTTATGTATTTTGAGTATAGTGAAAAGTGGAGGATAGAATTGATTACAGTAACTCTTCAGTTTATAGATGAACAGGAAGCTCAGATGAGTAGCCTACCTGCATTGTAACAGTGAAGAAAAGAGTGAAAATTTCATGTCTCTCACTGAATTTTCCAAAATGTTATATATAATTTGAAATTAATCACAATCCTAATATAGACACATTGCCAACACATTTTTCATGAGCTCCCATTCTTATCTCACAAGCCTAATTTTCTTTTAAAATTACAGTAACAGGAAATCATATTTCAAAATTATGACAGAACTTTCTGGGGCTTGCTTAGATGATCATAATAATCTCAACCTGGCCTTGAAAAAATAAAATTAAAATAAACAGCTTTATTTGGTAAACTATCAAATTATATCCATCCTAATTACATCTATGGAACATACTGTTCTCATTTCCACTGATCAGTGATCAAGCAAGCCAGAGAGTTTTCACTCATATCATTTGAAAGAGTCTTATCACCTGCCAAATAGGCCTTGCTTTAACGTTAACAGAAGAGCCATAAAGAGATTTATGACTCTGAAACAGACCAGAGAGTGGTCCATCTGCTGCAGTATATACAGAATTAATTTTGAACAAGGCTTTCACCCCACTTTCTGTCTTTAAAAATATTCACTAGACTAAGTTATAAAGTTCACATTCATTTTAGAAATAATAGTTATGTCCAATCTGGCCTTATTGCTAGTTAAATCTTACTAGTGAATAAGAAAATATATTTTTGCAAGGTAAGTAGAAATATTTTGAAGATTACTTGGACTCTCATCATAACCAAAGTATAAGAAAGAATAAAGTTAGTTAATATAACATTAAGCATGAGAGGAGGCTCCAATTATATAAATCAAGAAATTTTCAGGGACTTTTCTGTAACTATATTCATTAAAAATATTTGGCCAGAAACAAATAGACTTCCCTCCCTCTGCATTCATCCACCCAATGAGACCTGTTAAAATGTCATTGGTTGGCATCTGGTTTCCAAAATAGTCTTAAATTCTAGAATTAAGAATTAATATGCAGTTTACTTTGATAACTTTTTAAATGTTTGTTGTCTTTTACCCAGTTTGGACTTAACATTAGTGGAAAATATGAATGTATATGTTAGGTGATATCTGTATTCTTTCTTTGAATTTCAGCCAAGTGATTGCTAGAAAATAATAAATTAACAATATTTACTTAGTTTATATGCTTTTTAGTTCCAGCCATTAATATTTTGATAAAAATAAAAATGAAATTTAAAAATTTGAGCAATGTTTAAATAGTAGTTACCATATTATATCACTTGATTATTTAATGTTCAAAACATCCTCTTTACAAATTTTGAAATTGAGCAATGATGAATTTGTTGAATGCAAGCCAAGTCATTACATTAAAAAATAAGGCCAGGATTTATACTTCTATTTTATTCTTTGGCATCTCTGTTAGTCAGGATTCTCCAGAGAAACAGAACAAATATGATAGATAGATTAGACAGAGAGATAGATGAGAGAGAGACAGAGACAGAGACAGAGACAGGTAGGTAGGTAAGTAGGTAGGTAGTTAGGTAGGTAGGTAGGTAGAGAGAGACAGAGAGAGAGGTAGATATTTCTATGATGTAGTTTTGAGGCACAATTCCTTCCTCTTTAGAGAACTTCAGTGTTTGCTTTTAAAGTCTTAAAATCACTGGATGAGGTCCATTCACATTATTGCAGAGTATTCTGCTTTGCTTAAAGTCAACTGAATGTAAATGTTAATCACATCTAAAAAATACCTACACAGCAATATCTAAACAACAAGTTATTTGGACAAAATAACTGGTACCATAGTCTAGTCAAGTTTAAACAGAAATTAACTTTCACAGCATGGTAGAACAATGGTAGTATCGTCCATATTAATTGTGAAACTCATATCCAAAGTCTCTTTCTTTAGTCACACTGATATCACATCACGTATCATCTTTCTTTAAAGTGTAGCTATGGAAATTAATAAAATAGCTAAAAAGAACTTTTAAAAGTATAATGCACCACACCTGTATCCTGTAACACTATATATCAGCTACATTAATTAAACTTACAGAGGAAAATTTCTCTGACAAGATTTGCCTCAAGTTAGAATGAGCTTTGTCATACATTTTATATATGATTTAACTTATAAAAATATTTATTTACATAAATGATTCAAGACAGATGTTATATATACTTCTATGTATATGTATACATATCTATGATATGTAGAGATTCTCTGTAAGAATATTTAGAAATCATACATATTATTGTATAAATATGTCAGCTAATGTACATAATTTGCATTTCTTTCAGCTATGTGAGTTTATAAGTATACCACCTTTTAAATTACTTCTTTCTAGGTACAAGTGTATTCAACTCTTCAGTTATTTTTACAAAAGAATGATAATTGTTTTACCTGTTGTTGTTCTGTAGACATTTACTCCTATACACTGAAATCAGCCTTTTGAATATTATAAACTATATATTCCTTATATCACAAAGAATTGTACTATCCATTAATTTTGGTGTGTTTTATTGAGTTATGAATCCCAATAATTTAGAACATTATGGGACACATGGTAGAAACATGTTAAACATATTGATTAATGACTAAAGCAGAGTGATTTTAGAACCATTTTTCTTTATTCTCCTTTACAAAAAATACATGTATTACACTATAATGCAATGTTTTGTGCAAAATTTGAAAGATAGCTATAAAAAATAACTTATTAATCATTAATATTCTAGTAGCATTAATATGTCATTTTAGAATGTGGCTAGATACATGACATCACATATTCAATTCAGTAGCAGACCTCAATAGAAGTGACATGTAAATAAGAAGCACTTTTAAGTAAACTAAAATATTAACTTCCCTTAAATATGTTTATCTTTGATTATGAAATTAATTTCCTATTCATATATGCAGCAGCACTGCAATTTAATAACTCTAGTAAATCTAATTTTGTTCTGTACAAAATAATGCTTATATTATAGTGCGTAATTCCTTTATGTTACAATCATCATAAAATTTGTAATTTTTAAACATCAGCATTCCTTACTGCTAACCAAATGTGGAATTTAATTTTTATGTTTTTTAATTGTAACGTATTCCTATGTACCAAGCTGGTAACTTTACATTTCATTTTTTCCTTTTATTCATTGGCATGAATGAACCTTGACCGGTTGTTTATACTTTTAGTGTTCTGCAGTAATCTTTACTGCAGCATTTTTTTTTAAATGTAATTTTAAAAAGTAACATTTGGAGAATTACTATAACTAAACTAAGAAATATTAATATATCACTATTTTTAAGTATATCCATTTTCTAATTGGACAGTTTTGCCCTCACACAATTAAAAAGGTCAAACCTCCTGATTAAACTTTATGAAGCAAAGTCTGTTTTTATCTCACGTAGTTCTAGACAACAGGAAGTGACACCTTCATATAACAACGAACAGGCTTTCTAAACAAAGATGAAAATATGAAAGACTGTGACAAAGCAGCTGGCATACTATCCTCTGCTAAACAGTCCTTGACCTCTGACCTGTTCTGTTAGTAGCCAGATGGTCTGGGATTTGTCTGTTAGTCTGTGATACCAGACATGAGCCAGCAAAGAGTAGGAGGTTATATCAATTCCAATTCTCTGTATATGTAATTGACCCAAATTAGCAAAAAAAAAAAAAAAAAAAAAAAGTCTTTCATCAAGTTGTCAGAATCTACCTAAAACAATGAAAGTAACTGTAATGCATTATCTTCTTGTATCCTCTTTGCTTTCAAGGGAGTACATCTTTTTGTTGTAATGGCTCTTTAAAGATGATGGCTTAGTCTCTTGGTACATATGCACATTCTATCAGTAAGTGAGTTTTTAGAAATTTCTATTTAATATCCTTGGTCCTTTAAAGATGTGTTAGTGAATTTTCTTGGTTTTAGAAGTATTAAATGTAATTAAATATCACTTTGATAAAAGTCATATCAAAACTTGTTTAAATCAGCAGGTAACATCTATGAGTAACTTGTTCAATAGATGAAGATAATTTGACCCTTATTAATATATTTGCATTTATGTTAAAGATTATTTGAAGGAAAAGTACACAGAAAAAAAAAGCACAGAAGTATTTGTAGACATACTTTTGTATTTCAAAATGCATGATAATGGTTTTAACTGACACTGTACAGTGGTACAAAACTATAGTAACACAAAAATCAAGATATTGTTGGAAATGGCAAATTTTTCTTCTTTTTTTAAGGATGATTAATGGTCCATTCTATGTATATACCACATTTTCTGTATTCATTTGTCTGTTGATAGCCATTTGAGTTATTTCCATATCTTGGTAGTATAAATAATGCTATAATGAACATGGGAGCGCATATCTCTTCACAATCCTAATTTCAGTTCTTTTGGGTATATATCCAGAGTTAAGATTGCTGGACCATATGGTAGTTCTATTTTTAATTTTTGAGACACTTCCATACTATTTTTTCATAGCAGCTGCACTATTTTACTTTTTACTACATTCCATTTTCTCTGCAGCCTCACCCAGTGTTTATTTTTTATTTATTTATTTTTAATAGTCATTCTAACAGATATGAGGTGATATCTCATTGTGGCTTTGATCTGCATTTCTGTGATGTTTAGAGATAATGAGCATCTATACTATATCAAATACCTATTGATGATTTGTAAGTCTTCTTTGGAGAGATGTCTATTCATGTTCTTTGCCATTTTTAAATCATGTTATTTATTTTTTGCTGTTGAGTTGTATGAGTTCCTTACATATTTTAGGTATTAACACCTTATCAGATAGTTTGTAAATGTTTTCTCTCAATTTGTAGGTTGCCTTTTCATTCTTGATTATTTCCTTTGCTGTGCATAAGCTAAGTAATTTGATGTAATACTACTTGTGTAATTTTGCTTTTATTGCTTGTGCTTTTGGTGTCATATCCAAGGATTCACTGCCAAAATCAATGTCATGAAGTTTTCCCTTATGTTTTCTTCTAGGAATTTTCTATTTTCAGGTTTTACATTTGAATCCTTAATCCATTTTGAGTTGATTTTTTGTGTGTGGTGTAAGATAGTGGTTCAGTTTCATTCTTTTGGATGTGTTTCCAACACCATTTATTGAAGAGACTATTTTTTTGCTTCAATCTTCCTTCTCAGGATTTCTTTGACTACCAAGGGGTGGGTTTTTGTGGTTCAATACAAATTTTAGAATTTTTTAAATATTTCTGTAAAAAATGTCATTGGGATTTTAATAAGGATCACGTTGAATCAGTAGGTTACTTTGGGTCATTTTAGCATATTAACAATATTAATTCTTCCAGTCCATGACTGTGAAAAGATCTTTCCATTCATATATGTCTTCAGTTTCCTTCATCATTGTCATACAGGTTTTAGTGTAGAAATCTTTTACCTCCTTGGTTAAACTTATTTCTAAGTATTTTATTATTATTGATGCTATTATAAACACGATTGCTTTCTTGATTTCTCTTTGTAAAAGTGTATTGTTGGTGTCTAGAAACGTAACTGATTTTTGTATATTGACTTTGTATTCTGCACTTTACTGAATTTATTTATTAGTTCTCACATGGTTTTTTGGTGCAGTCTTTAGGGATTTCTATATGTTATATAATATCATCTGCAAATAGAGACAGTTTTACTTTTTTTTTCCATTTGGATGTCTTTTATTTCTTTTTCCTGCCTAATTATCTGGCTAGGACTTACAGTACAGTTGACCCTTGAACAATATGGGGGCTTAATCCATCTATAATTTATAGTAAGGCTCTGATTCTGTGATTCCTTTGTATCCATGGATTCAACCAATGGTGTACCATGTAGTCCTGTAGTATTAACTATTGAAAAATATCTGCATATAAGTGGCAGACTGGGCATCCTTATCTTGTTCCTGATCTTGGAGGGAAAGCTTTCAGCTTTTCATTGTTCAGTATATTAGCTGTGGGCTTGTCTTATGTGGCCTTTATTATGCTTAGGTACATTTCCTCTATATCCAGTTTGTTGAGAGCCCTTATCATGAAAGGATGTAATTTTGTCACATGCTTTTTTTGCAACTATTTAGGTGGCATTACAGTTTTTCACTTCATTTTGTTAATGTGTTGTAGCACATTGATTGATTTGTGGATGTTGAACATCTTTACACCCTTAGGATAAATCCCATTTGATAATGGTACCTGATCCTTTTTCTGTGCTATTGAAGTTGGTTTGCTAATATTTTGTTGAGGATTTTTATATGTGTGTTCATCAGGGATTTTAGCCTGTAATTTTCTTTTCTTATAGTATACTTGTCTGATGTTACTATCAGTGTAATGCTGGCCTCATGAAATAAATGTGGATGTATTCCTTCCTCTTCTTTATTTGGAAGAGTTTAAGAAGAATTAGTGTTAATTCTTCTTTAAATGTTTGGTAAAATTTCCCAGTGAAGCTATATGGTTCTGAACTTATGTTAGAAGATTTTGTTTTACTGATTCAATCAAATTGCTTAAAACTAGAGAAAAAGGGATATAGGATTGAATGGGTTTTTTTAAATTTTATTTTTTACAATTTTAGCTTCTGTCATGAGATAGTTACATAATGAAAAGAATTATCTTTTACATTCAGTTAAGTATGAAAGACAAGTCACATTTATCTATGATTATATATCTCTCTTTTCTGAGCACTTTTTAGATGTTCAGACCTAATTAATACCTCCCTTCAATGAAGGGTATGTTAAAATAAGCTATAATTGAGCACAAGTGCCAAGTGTCAGCTCATTCAGGGAGTTCATTATTTGGGAGGCATTTAATGCTACTGCCCCTGACTGGAACTTAATATGCTAGCTAGTTATACTTTTGTTAATATACACAAAATCATGTCATGAAAAATGTGGGAAGCTGCAAGTTGAGTATTTTTGTAAATTATGTGTGCAGACAGGCTGAGCCATTCTTCTTGCAGATAGCATAGATAGGAACTAAAACCTTTACTACATTTTTCCAAGAAAGTTTTGATAAACGTGTAGCTTGCTCAGTATATCTTTGGCCTTTATCATCTACATCATGAAGAATATAGTGATGTCCATAACCAAATGAAAATCATAAAACTGAGATTTGCTGAAGAAGTATCAGCATTTCCTTCAAATTAGGTACTTAATATAAAGACTAGGCCTGACGATGATGATTCAATGCCTCAAGCTAAAGGAAGTGTTAATAAATCACTCTTTGATGTATGACTTTTCATTTAGATTCGATTATATGCTCTTCTAAATTAATTCCACTCATTTTTAATCTCAAATCTTTGGAGCACACAAAAAGTAAAGCTAATTATGTCTCTGTTCCATTGGCACAATGATTATGAAAAGAGTCAAATAATATCATTATGTTATTGTCATAAAGTGCTCTACATAGTTAATTATTTGATAAGTTTAATATTTTCATCCATTTCATAGAATCAAAGTTAAAGCTTTTGGAAGTTTCTTCTGTTGAATGTAAAATATCTGGCATTATTATAAATGCTAGTGTGAATTCAGTTAGCATATTGAAGCTAAATTTTTTAATCATAATGTAAATGCATGCAGTATAATATTACAGTATTGAGTTTGAAAACATGTTCTTTCTAAATTAAGGGATCTATAGAAAAGATGTTCCTGACATAGGTTTAAACCATGACTATCCAAAAGCTAGGGTATTATATGATATAGAATAGATGTTTTGTCAAATTTTACTATATAAATTGTATATAATATTATATAATATAAATGTATAATGTATAGAACTTATAGATATATAACAGACATGGATACAAACATGAACCATAGAGTGCTGAACTTACCAAAAAAAATGCATTTAGGTTGAACTAAAACATGAAAGACTGTATTTTCTGTTTTTGCCTCATTATTAATGAGGAATCAGAAAAGTTTGAGTGTTTCCAAAACTAATTAATAACTCAACCTGTGTCCTAAATTGTCACTCCAAGTATTGCATGCATTAATGTCAACATTACTGGTAATTTTTAATCAAACATTTTAGAGCCAAAACTTCTGATTCTGAAGCTTTATAATTAAGTTGAAATTTTTGCAAATAGAGCTTGCAAACAGGAAGGCATAGAAACATATCTTGCAAAATGCAAAGAAGAAACTACCAAATACTGTAGGAGAGACAGACTTTACATAACTAGTCTGGGCAAGTCACTATACAATCAAAAAATGATGTTTGTCTGGTTCCTTGATCTTGGGCTTCCCAGCCTTTAAAACTGTGAGAAATAAATGTCTGTTGTTTAAGCCGCCCAGTGTATGGAATTCTGTTATAACAGCCTAAGCTGACTAAGACATGAAGTAACTAGAAATACCTGATGATAGTGTACCTATTATTGCTGTTCATTTTCCCACAGAAATAACTAAATACATGAATTTTAAATGTCTTCATGTTGATCTCACTGCTAAGGGAGGTTATGTTCAACTCAGCTATGGTTTAGTTTTCTAAATTTTTATTTTTCATTCTCAGACTTTATAACATGTAAAGAATGCACCCCAAAGCCTCAGCCTCTTTAGCCCTAGACCATCTCTAATATTAAGCTTATGAAAGATAGAAGACTCAAAATAGAAAGAAAAAATAAGAGAAACCATTTCATTATTATGTGTGCTATTGACTTAAATCTTTTACTCTTGATATCTACAACAATGTTAAGTAATGTGGACTGTATTCACTTGCAATAGAAAATTTAAAGACTAATAATCTTTGTCTTTGGCACTGATAAGAAGAAAAAAGATATGAAAACGGTTTCCTGGACAAAGTACAAAATATTCTTACCACTTCCTTATACTAATTTTTAAGTTGCACATAGCAAAATTTACTTTCTTGTATACCTTTCTATGAGCCTTTACAAAGTCATCTATTCGCCACACAATGAAGACACAATTCCATTACTCTTCCATCCAAATTAAAATTTCCTTGTGCTTTCCTTTTGTAGTCAAACCCTTACTTCACCATTAACCCCCATATTCTCTAAGTTCCTATCCTGTGGGACCATCATGAATGTCAGATACATAGAATCATACGTTATAAGACTTTAGTTTCTGGCCTCTGTCACTTAGCTAAACGTGTTCAATATTCATCCATTTTGCTGGGTGCATCAATTGTTTGTTTTTCATTTTCACAGCCAAGTAGTATTCCATTGTTTGGGTGAACCAATTTAGCCATTCTTCACATTAGGAACAGTTGGGTTGTTTCCAATTTTTGATGATTATTAATAAATCTGGTATAAACACTTATATATAGGGTGTCTGTGTATGTGTATACACATAGGCAGTTAATTCACTTGAGCAATGCTTATTCCTATGGGAAATGTAGTTTCATTTCTTCCTTTCAGCTTCAAATTTTCCTTTAACTTTTTCCTTACCTTACTGCCTTTATTGGACTTTCAGTATAATGTTGAAAGGAATGGTGAGAGCAGATATACTTACTTTATTCACAATCTTAATTAGAAATCACTCAATTTTTCATCATTAAGAAATATGTCAGCTCTAGGGTTTCTTTAGATGCCTTTTATAATATAAGAAAGTTTCCTTCTATTACTGTTTGCTAGTTTTTGACTATGAATGCATGTTGGATTTTGTCAAATGCTTTTTCTGTACCTACTGGTAAAATCATGTGAATTTTTTTTTAACTTAGTTATTTAATATGGCGAATTACAAAGACTATTTTAAAATGTTAAGCCAGCCTCACATTCCAGGATTAACCTCCTTCCCACCCACAGGATCAAGATGTATTATCCTTTTTTTATATTGCTGGGTTTGATTTGTAGAGAATCAAATTAAGATTGTTTTTTTTTCTAGTATCATAAGGAATATTAGTCTGTGAATTTATTTGTTTATAACGTCTTTGGTTTTAGTATTAGGGTAATGCCAACTTCATAAAATTAGTTGGCAAGTATTTCTTGATCTTCAAACATATAAATCCCTTACCTCTACCAACTTATGTTATGGTTGTGATGTGTATTGTATGCCATACAGTAAACTCTTCAACCATTACTTTTCTTTCAACCAATATAATTTTTTTAAACTTAAGAGAAAAATACTCTATTATATTTAAGCAGATATTTATCCCTTCTGTTGCTCTTTCTTCATTCCTAAAGTTTTTATATTCCCTCTTGTGTAATTTCTTCCTGAAGATATTGTTACTGAATACTGAAATATGGATTAATAATTATTTTCTTTCATCACTTTAAAGATGTTCTTCCACTGTTTTCTTAGGGAAATATATTATTCACTTGTTTTATATATTATTGTAAAGTGTTTGTATGTGGTTTTGTTTGAGTTTCTGCTGAGTGAGGGTCACGGAACTTGAATGTGTAAATTTATGTTTTTCATTAAATTTGTCTATTTTTTTTACTGGATTATTATTTCTGGTCAAGCTTTCATAGCAACAAGCATGCCCACAGCCAACCACAACAAATCTTCACTTATTTTATTGCTATCCTACCAACTCAGCTTTATTCCTTAATATTCAAGTCATCTCTTATCTGGTAAGTCATCTTTAGCCTTTTAATTTTGTTTTTCTTATTAAGCTACTTAGAAATTCCAGCAATTTGGTGGCTCTCCTGTAATTAATGTCAGTTTTCTAATGACTATGATGATCAAGCTGTTTTGTATATAAAATGAAAAAAAAAAAAGCAAAACAAAAAATTCAAACTACCTTTTACAAATGAGGAACATTAAGTGAACAATGGTTTTAACAGTGATATGTCAAAGAAGGCAATAGTTAAGAGGGGAGATGCAATTAGGTTTCAGGGACAACTAGCACTAGGTTATGGTTTGCCAGGGGGAGGGTTCTTTCTTTTTCTTTAATCGCAGCATTAAGTCAACATCATTCTTTTTTACTACAGAACAGCTTCCTTCACATGTTGCACAACATGACTCCTGAAGGATGCTATTTTAACCCCCCTTTTAGGGTGGCACTGACATTGGGATTTGCCTCAGCATCCTTGAATCAATGATCACTTACTATCCAGTGTACAGTGATTTTGTACGGGAGAGAGGGTCCTATAATTTCCCCAGTTTGAGTCAACTGGCTCTTCTTGGAAAAATTGTTTTAAGTAGTGAAATAATATATGAAATGTCATATACCCGAAGATACCCAGGTAAATGATGACAACTGTTAGTTTTCCAGAAAACCAAGGAGAGAGTGCTGGGAAGGCAATCCTATACATGTCCACTAAATACTTTAAGGATATGAAATCCTAGAGCATGGCATTGCACATATTTGGACAGATCTTTTCTCTGCTTTTAGGCTTGCAAAACCTGTAACTATTAGGATTAAATATAAATTTATAATTTTTATTTCTAAGTAGTAGGAGTCCAGTATGTTTATCTTCTAAGTGGCTTTGCACACTCTGTGGTATAGAAATACTAAATAGGTCCTTTACTATAAAAATCTTTCACCTTTAAGACTTTAAAAATGATGTTTCCTCTACCTGGTATAATATACTCCTTTTTTTCCCTTCATCTGTCTAATCCCTTCTTATTCTTAAATTGTGCACAGTAGTTCCTCCAGGAAAATTCTTCACACCTCTCTGTTGAAAGATCAGTTCTCTATATTCCTCTGTTTCCCTGTGCAGTGATTCTCATGCCATATGTAATTTCTTATTATTCACTACCCAAGGACTTTATTTTTCCTTTTATCTCTAAAACCTAGCACATTACCTGGCATTAAATAAATGTTTATTAAAAGAATGAGTGTATTGTGGGGTTTGATCAGTATAGATAACAGTAGCAATTTTACTCTGCTTGGTTTTGGTATAATCCTTGCTATAATGCTATTCAAGGTCAAACTAGCTCTTAGGAAAAGGCATCCTAAAAATATTATTTATATTAAGCTTGCAGTCAAACAAAATACCTTTATTTTGCAGAAAGAAATATAAGAAAAAAATGTGCCTTAAAAATGATATGACAGTGGAACAATAAAGACTTTAACAGTAACAAGTAAGGTATCTCACTGCAAAAATATAAAACCCAAATTCTTTTGAACCAGTCAGATCATAACAAAAATACATTTATATTCTCATAGTGGAAACTATTTCAAAGGACTGATCATTTATTTGTATAAATTCTGGTAATTTTTAAAAAATATCTGTGACATTATTCAGGAGCCACATATCAAATGTAACTCTTAAAAACTCATACCAATTGTGCTCCCGTGATGATAATGTATTTTTGTTTGTTTAATTCTATTTTTAAATTTATTTTCCTTAAACTTTAAAAAAAAGTTTCTCATACAGATAATGTATTTTAAATAGTTTGTTCACCACTTTTTTTCTCATCCTGGACTTTTGCAATAGCTTCCTGGAAGTTAGAAAAAAATCAATTGCATATCAAATTTAAAAGCCATCTGTATAAAATTAATTTTTATAAGCATATTTTATTGTATCTGTGTTTCTGTTCTGTGCTAGTGTGTGTGAGAGAGCAACTACCATGGGATCATAATTATGGAACTTTACTTCTGAAGTTTATGTTTATGTTTTTTTATACAGGCTCCAGGAAAACCACTATCTAGTTAATATTATGGAGAAATTTGGGTATCCTGCATTTCATAGGATCATGACTTTTTTTTAACTTTAGATTTATATTAGGATTAAATTTGAGGTCTTGATTTCTTTTTTTCTTTTTTTTTTTTTTTTTTCCTTTTAAGAGCCTTGGCTGTAACAATCTTACGTATGTATCTCTTACCTGAGGTAATAGGCCAAGTTTTTCAGACCTCCCTTCACTAAGGATTTGTACGTGGTCGCAGCTCATGTGAGCTTGAAGTAAGTCATCTTTCCTTGCATAGTCACTAACACCCAAAGTTTTAGTTTTTAGTACTTGTTTTCAAACTTGGATCTTATCTGAAATAACAGATTTATTCATATAACAGAATAGGTATAGAATAGAAATATAGAGAAATTGGTCATTTATACAAAAATTGGCTTTCTTCATTTCAGGATTAAGCTAAACTTGCTTTAAACATTTGTTTTCTATGGGCTTTATTTCCAGTGATAATTCTATATATCTTCCTCTTGCTCCTTTATTTTTGTTTTTGTTAGATCTTGATAAAAGAAATTCCATCAAAACTTAGTCCAGGTGGAAAATTTGATTAATTAAAAAATTGTGCAAAAACAATGTAATTTTGAGAACTAGACAGGTTCTAAATAGCTCTCAGTTCTTTCCCGCACAAGAGGACATAAACCAGAAAATCATTTTGACTTTGATATATAATCTAATCTTTCATCTAAGAATATTAAATTTTCATTTTTTCCAAAAATCCAAATGTGGAAAGGCACAAAATGTGATTATATATTATATGGGCAAAACTCAGCTTACATCAATTTACGCTTATGGCACTAAGCTGGTTAGGTGTATATTATCAACTTTCATCATGTAAGTCACTCCGAAGAGTTCTTTGTTCCGTGGGAAGGCTTTTCTCAGTTCCCTGCTTCTTCTTTAAGCATATTCTTAATTCTAGGACAGTATGGATATAAGTTAGAAATGTAAGTTTGTGAGGGGAAAAAAAAGATTGGAGTTACGCTGGAGGATGCTGAGAGGGCAGTGATGTGCAAGTTACCTGTTATGGACTGAATGTTTGTGTCCCCCCAGAATTCTTGTTGAATTCCTGCCACCAGGTGTGATGCTGGTAGGAGGTAGGGCCTTGGAGGGGTATTAGGATTAGATGAGGTCATGAGAATGGCGCTCTAGTAAATGGGACTAGTGTGTTTATAAAAGCCACTAGAGAGCTTGTTTCTTTTTCCTTTTCCCATATCCTTACCATATGAGGATACAAGAAGTTGGCAGTCTGCCACCCAGAAAACAAGTATGTTACAGAGTCTATCTCTGTATATACACATATCTGTGAGACAGAGCGATAGAGAAGAATAAAACACCCTTTAAACTAATACTACAGAGCATGTACATACGTTAAGAGTTCATAGGTGTTCATGTGTGTGTGTATTTAGAAAATGTGCTAAAATAGTAATTGTATTCATTTACTTATGGCCTAATAATACTGATTATGGTAATTATTTTGACTGTTTTCTTGTATTGAGCACTTACTACAAATCTAAACTTTTCTTAGCATTATATAATCTTAAAAACATTCATCCCAAACTCTTAACATTGCCTACTGTCCTAATTTAAATACTAGGTTTGTCTTCCAGTTCATGCCAGTTGCCAATTTTCTGTGAAGGTAATGAAGTGTAAGCTATAGATTTCCTCACTTGAAAAAGACCCTTCCAGCATTTTGAATGGGTCTTTACCAATGTATTAACGTTTTCATATCCTTTTAAAAAATAAAATTAGCAAATTGAAGATATTTGAAGAGCATTAAATTAGACCACTATCTCTTTTCCTCTCTGACTTACTCTCCAAAGATCTTTCCCTTCTGTCCATGTTATAGCAGCCATGGGAATTTCTGGAATTTAATTAAGGGAAGTTGACTCGAGGAGCTTTGTTTGTTTGTTTAGGTTCAAAACTACCTCTATACATAGTGAAGTTGTTATAGGTCATCCTCAGTGGGAACACATGTAGGAGAATGATGTTCTGATGCTCATTGAATTGGCTCAGTTAACACTCTGACCCAAGGTTGCAGCATCAGAATTATGTAATAGGACAGATCCTTGGGCCTTTGACAGTGAAAATACACAGAATATACAGAAGGCAGAGAATAAACAAATATTTAAATGCATG
Source organism: Camelus dromedarius (assembly GCF_036321535.1). Lineage (NCBI taxonomy): Eukaryota > Metazoa > Chordata > Mammalia > Artiodactyla > Camelidae > Camelus > Camelus dromedarius. Next base: position 11,370,118 of record NC_087444.1, read on the forward strand.
AAGCCAGAAGCCCAGCTATGGAAACTTTTAAAAATTACTATGTAGGCAGAATTGTTCATGGAAGATTTAATTTTATCAATACCTAGTAAAAAAATGAAAGTCTCTTCTGTCAGAATATTCTGTATACAACATAAGTGCCCCACAGATACGTTACGTTTTCTCTATCACATTTCACAAAATATGCTTTGTAGGGCATAAACCTTGTAACATTATAACAAATGACAAGATATCTGTGTGTGAAGTTTCATCTTTCACACATCCCCAAAAAGAGACTTGAATATTAGCATATCTGACTCATCAATTCTCTTGACAGATACTGCTATTTCAAATAATATGGCATGCTAAATTACTGATAAGGTGGAACTGATAGAAAAGCAAGTATACCAGTGATGAACCCCAATATCTGTTTATTAGTAAATCAACTTATATAGTGTGAGAGAAACTTGATTACAAATCCCAGTACAATGTGGTCAAAATTCTAAAGGCTCTTGAAATGTCATAACTTCATATTAATATTATATATTTCATAATTATCATTTACACCAAAATTTGAATATGAAAAGAAGAATTATCCAAGTAGAAGCCAAAGGCATATATCAGAATAAATAGTTGTCAAAAACTTCAAAATATCAAGACTCTTTTCTCATACTGCAGTGGAATTAAAAACTCTCATGTTCAAAATCATAAAAAGTAGAAGTAATGAAAATCACAATAGCCAAGAAAACTATGGATAATGCACTGATAATTGACCAGCAGGAAAAGAAAATTATCAGGACACACCCAAACTGAAAAGTTATAAGCAGAATAGAAATGAAAATATTATAAAGACAGATATTATTTGGCTGATCAAAAAAGTACTTGTGAAAATCAGCAGCAACTTAATTCTGTGTACTTCTTTGAGAAATACAATAATTCTTTTATTATGGACTTTTACTGTAAGCAGTGACATCACGGAAAACCAGTGTTTTTGTTTTGTTTTGTGTTATCCCACTTATATTTGCAAGGGACCAAACAGATGTGTTTAAACTGAGAATTTTTAATAAAAATAGTCAAACATTTCAGATCCTTCCTAGAATTTTTTTTCCAAAAGCAAGTTTTAGATATATTGTTTTCTTGGTAACTTTTTTCAACAAGAAAGACATTGCTTTACATCTGATGAGCTTAAAGACTGGATGAAAAGAATACCTCATTTTATCATGCTTTATTTTTCCTTTCATATATTGCATTTTTTTTTTGACAAATTGAATATTTATGGTAACCCTGCCAAGTCTTTCAGCACCATTTTTCCAACAGCATTTGCTCTCTTTATGTCTCTGTGTTATATTTTGGTAATTATCACAATATTTCAAACTTTTAAAAATTATTATTCTATTTGTTATGGTGGTCTGTGATCAGTGATACTTGATGTTACCATTGTAGTTGTTTTGGGGTGCCACAAATCACATGTAAGACAGCAAACTTAATGATAAATGCTGAATGTGTTCTGACTGCTTCACTGACCAGCCATTCCTACATCTCTCTCCCTCTCCTTAAGCCTCTCTATTCCCCGAGACAAAGCAATATCGAAATTAGGCTGATTAATAACCGTACAGTGGCCTCTAAATGTTCAAGTGAAAGGAAGAGTCAAATCGAAAGCTAGAAAGGACCAAGTTCAGTGAGAAAGGCACGTCCAGAGCCAGGACAGGCTAAAAGCTAAGTCTCATGCCAAACAGTTAAGCAACTTGTGAATGCAAAGGGAAAATTTTGAAGGAAACTAGCAGTGCTGCTTCAGTGAACAGATGAATGAGAGGAAGGCCCAGTGGCTTTATTGATGACATGGAGAAAGTCTCAGTGGTCTGGATATTACAAATGACAAAGGAAGTAATACAAAGTTGAAAATTTATCTAAACTCTCCAAACCTTTTCATTTTTTTTATATCTATCCCCTCTCTTAATATTTTCCCTCAAAGTATTTTTATGCTACTAAGTAACTTTTCAAGAGCCTCCTTAGAACAGACTTTGTTCAAAATTGTTTCCCTTTAAAGTTCCCTGTGATACTCCGTAATTGGCTGGTTGCTTTGACTTTGGTATTTTGATCCACACTAAACTCACACAAAAATTGGAAATTGATAATAATGTTATTTCCTTTCAGTCTGACAGTTTCATATATAAACATTCTTTTTTCTTTGTTTCCGTAAGTAACACTGCTTGTGACCAATCATTTAATCTCAGTTGACTTTCTTCTAGTTTCTATTCCTCTTTGATTTAATCCAACTATGATGAAATTTGTTACTTTCCACAGATTCTTCAATATCACAGTGACACTTCTGCCATCACTGCATTCTAATTTTATTTACTGTTTATGATTCTGTATTTAAAAAAGAATCACCACATATTTAAGTGCTATCTTTTAAATGGTATTTTTTAAGAGGTGACAGATGAGCTCATCTCCAAAGCACCATTTAGAAAGAATTTTGTTGTTAATTTTTCACTCTATAGTGTCTTATTCATTAGTTACGTTCCCTGGTTGGCCTTAAAATTTTATAGCATTGCTCCTTCATTCCAGACAGTTGTATCATTGATTCAGAAGGAGAATCATAGTCCCTGTTAGGAAAGAGAGATTATGGTCCCAGTTAGGATCAAGAATAATGTGCTGCTTAGAAAGGGAGCTGACCTCTGCCAAGTAGAAATGTTTTCTCTAAGAATTATCTGTGTGACACTGTGGCTTGTTAAGCTAGCTGCCGTCGCTGAAATGCCCATTATGGAGGTTTCCAAGGATACAGTAGTACAAACCTTTTTTCATATTAAGTGAGAGGTAATCATAGTCATTTTTCAATAGCCTGAAAGCCACTGGTCTTTTAGAAATATCCAACTTCCCCTGTATGAAATTACATTCCATCTGCTTTTGAAATACTGTCTACAATTTTCTCTGTAAAGGATACATTTTCTTAACTAAGTCATTGATTCATTCACCACCACCACCACCACCCCCACCTCATCATGAGAGTTGAAGGGTGGGAGTGAGAGCAGAGACAGAGGTAACCATGTGCACTGCTCTCAGTCTTTCTATTGTCATCATCAGTTACAAAGCTAAATATTGTCACTGATATTTTCTTTGAATTCATGAGGATTCATATCCTGCTCTTATTCCTTGTTTTTAACCATAAATATAGGAGGCCCCGGAATATCAGGTCATCCTTTGCTTTTCATACTCCAATCCAATCCCTCTGAAGCTCTGTATGTTCCCAGTTCTGTCCCCTAGGTTCACCCCACAGTCAAACCTATATTGTGTTTTCAATGCTATATTGTTAAGTTCTCTCTGAATTTTCCCTGAATTTTCTAGCTCTAATAGCAACCTGGCCCTCCTTCTCGGGTTTCTCTAAGAATATTGTGTCCCCAGAGTCTCTAAAATCCTGTATCACTTCTTCTAATGGACCCGGAGATGAAATACATGTCCTCTTTGCTCCTTATATTTGCTTTTTGAGTATTCTTCTTTCCTTATTTCTAAATTATCTGTTTTTGAATCTCACATCATTAGATGATATATGTAATTGCTCCTCATTGCTCTTACTAACTAACATTTCCTGGGTCATTTATCCTTATTATTCAATGATTTTTTGCTTCTGGTTCACTGGGTTTCTTAAACTCCTCTCCTCCAGTGACTCAATACTCTACATCAGCCTTACGCTTTCATGTTCATAAACTAGATCTTGTTTTTAGCAATAATTCCAATGACTCTTTAATCAGCATCTCATCCGCTGATTACCATCTCCTATCTTTACAATACACTCACTTCACAAACCTAACCCAGTTTCTCCTATCCCATGAGTACTTCATATCCAGAGATCTATCACCTTTTCATTATGCCACATCCCTTGATGTCTTCCCCCCTTACTTACCCAGTTTAAAGTCTATGTTCAATTATAAAACAATTCCCTTTGGTACACTTTCAACTCCATTGGCCTCCTCTCACTTTGTCGTAATTTTCTGGCAAAAATCATAACCCTAGTTAATTTCAGTTAACTCCAAGCTAAAACAAAACACTGAGCACACTTTGTCCACCAAATACTACCACATTTCTTTACTTGCTACGGATTATACTCACTGTCTTAATTCTTTTAATCTCACTCTCCAATCAAGATTCCTAATCAAGATTTTGCCATCACCACTCCACTGAAACTGCTCATATAAACATAACCACAATCCAGACACTTTCAGCTTTCATTTTATTTAATAGCATAAAGAAACATTTTATCACTGCTTAGACGATGAAAGAAATTCTTCTCTTACCTTAGAGGACTAGTTGGTCTTATTATTTCACTGATCTCTTATTTCCCTCTTTTCCCTCTTGACTTTTTAACACTGGAGTGTCCTGGATTTAAGTTTCTTGATTTTTTTCTCATCTCTATCTATTCTCACCATCTTGGTGATTTTACACATAGTCATGTCTTTAAATAGCTTTAATATGCAAATGATACCCAAAATTCTCTCTCCAATTGAGATAACTCTTACAAACTTTATATTCATATATCAAGTTGTCTATTTAATATCTCCACTTGGATATCTAAGAGACATCTCTAATTCAGTATGTCCAAAGTTGAATGGCTGCCCACCTCCAAAAACCTAGCCCAAATTTGTCTGTCTGAATTCTGTCTTTGCATTACTTAAGTCAAACATGGGAACAAACCTGATCCTCTATCTTTCACACTCCATAGTCACTTTCTCAAGAAATGCTGTTTTCTTTATTTTTAAATATATCCAATTTATCAGCCTTTTTTTTTTATGGTTATTGGTTTTGATCTCCTGTTTAAGAAACCTTTCAATAGAGTGATAAAAATAGTCTCCTATGTTTGCTTATAGAATATTTACTTTTGATCTTTCACATTTAGACCTGCAATCCGTATAGAATTAATTTTTAATGGTGTGGCAAAGTGTCTAAATTCATATTCCTCCAAGATTCATGCAAAAAATTTATATCACACTTGTTCATGAAAGCCCAAATCTGAATATTATGAATAGAATGGACAAACTGTCACGTATTTATGAAGTGGAATGCTATTCAGCCATGACATGCATAGATGAATCTCCCAAATATAATTCTGAATTTAAAAAATAACACAGAAGAGTATATTCTATGTGGTTTTATTACATAAATTTCAAAATAGACAAAACTATGTTAATGGATGCCAAAATAGTGGATTTTTTGTTGTTTGAGTTTTTTTGAGAGGACTAGTTTACTGGGACAAGGAATGAGGAAGCTTTGTGGAGTCCTGAAATGTTTTATAACATAATCTAAGAGGTGTTAAATAGGTGTTTATATATGCTAAAATTCATTAAATATATTCTTAAGTACTTTATCAAATGTTTGCTATACTTTAATAAAAGATACCTATTTCTGCATCTAGGTATCCATCTTTCTACTGCATCCGTTTCTACAAGTCTGGTTCCATCCACAAACTCTTTCTTAGTTTAGTGCGCTAGCCTACTGTGGTAGACAAAATAATGCCTTCCCACTAAAGATGTCAACTTCCTAGTCCCCAAAATCTGTTAGTATGTTATCTTCATGGCAAAAGAGACCTTGAATTTGTCCTTAATTTAAAGATCTTGAGATGGAGAGATTATCTGGATTATGTGGGTGAGTCCAAGGTAAAGTAATCACAAAGGTTATTACAAGAAGGAGCAGGAGGGTCAGGGTCACAGGAGTTGGAAGCAAAGCTCAGAGTGATGACTTTACTTGAAAAAGAACCATGAGCCAAGAAAAATAGGCAGCCTCTAGAGTCTGGAGAAAACAAGAAACAGATTCTCTCCTAGAGCCTCCAGAAGAAATTTAACCCTTGATTTTACACATTGATTTTAACCCTGTAAAACTGATCTAGAATTTCTGACCTCCAGAACTGTAAGGTAATACATATGCATTATTTTAAGCCACTAAGTTTGTATTAATTTGTTATAGGAGTAATAGGAAGCTAAAACGACTTCTAGGATGAAAACAGAAATTTATTTTTGCACCTGTGAAGTTTATTTTCAATACAAATGTCAGATTAATTATTTTACCATATAAGTAAGATTATGTACCTTCTCAGCTGAAAATTCTGCAGTGTTTTCCCATTAACTCAGTGTAAATGTCAAAGTTCTTTAATAATATAACCCCTGTTACCTTTCTGATTTTCTCCCTTGCTCTCTCTGCTTCAGCCACTATGGACTACTTTTTCAAACACACAGGCACACTTTAATTGTAGGCACTTGTTTTCAACCTGTATTTTCTACCTGAAGCATTTTTCCCCTATATATATCTTTATGTCTTTAAATAGTGTTAATATGCAAATGATACCCAAAATTACCTCTCCAATTGAGATGACTCTTAGAAATTTTATATTCATACATATGAAGTTGTCTATTTCATATCTCCACCTGGATATCTAATCTATATATAGATTAGGAAGATCTGTATATTATATATATAGAGAGAGAGATCTCATCTCCTTCAAATATGTGCTAAATTTTCATCTTTTCAATGAGGACTGTGTGGAATCCCTTCCTCCCTCGTCTGTTCTCGTTCCCCGATCTTTTTTTTTTACTTGAAATTTTGTTTTGTTTGATTTTTCCATTGTGGTCTTTAACATATTTTAGCTATACTTATTTATTATGCTATTATTAATTGTCTGTGTAGCCCATTAGAATGTAAATTCCATAAAGGCAGTGATCCTTATCATCAAAGTAACATAAGTGCTTAGAACAATGTTTGACATATAGCAGATGTTAAATAAATATTTTTGAATAAATAAAAATATTAATTGAGGGGTTCCTATGTGTTAGGTAGTGTATCATGTACTATATTTATAACATCAAATAAATTAAGTACAACATCTACCTTCACTGAAGCAAAGCATACAGGGAAGAAGAGGTGATTAGCCAAATGATATACAACATGATATTTGAAGCCAAGTATATTCCATGAATACACAGAAAAGCATTTTCCTGGGTTTTGGGCATCAGTGAGGATTGCTTTGAGGAAAAGTCTGCAACATAAAAGATGAATGAGTATTTGCAAGATAAAAGATGACAGGATGAGACAGTGAAGAACATTTCAGGCATATCAAAAATAAGTGCACAGGAATGAAAGCAAGATAAATCATATCTTTGAAGTCACTAAATTTGGTGAATACAGATTGAAAAAGAGGTCAGTGATGAGATGTGATGAACACAGGAGGAATATTCATACCATGTAGAGCTTTGTAAGCCAGATACAAGTGTTTGGATATTTATCTAAAGGCAATGGGGACACCTTCAGTTGTTTTAAGTTGGGTAGTGAAATGGTTAAACAGCTGTTATAGGAAGATAACTCTGGCTGCAATATAGAAAATCAGTTTAAAAATATAAAACCAGAGACAAGGATATTAATTAGGCAGATTTATATCAAGCAATTCACGAAATAGTGATGGATTTTAGTAGCCATATGAAGTTCATATGGATGAATTAGACAGAAATTTAGTAGTCAGATTTTTTGTACTTAGTTATTAACTATATATGAGTAGAAAAAGAGAAAGGTAAGAGTAATCACTGTTTCCCAGGTTTGTAGTTCTTACATCAAAAACAACAAATGAGAAACAAGGATGGCGCCAGAAATAGTGACTACATTAGTAAATGTATGTTTTTCTTATATTTGAATCTATTTAAGATAATTGAATATTTAAAAGAAAACAATATTTAAATGCAAAGAACAATGCACTGTGGGATTTATAACATATGCATATATAAAGTCTGAACCAAAAATAAATAAATAAAAATAAACATAACATAGTGACCAGGAAGTGAGAAATCAAAACATATATTTGCAAGGTTCTTGGACTATACATGAAGTGGTGTCATATCACTGAGAGTACACTGGTATCTTAAGGATGTATAGTGAAATTTCTGCAGAAATGAGTAAGATCATAAAACAAAGAATTATATCTGATAACCAAGAAAATATATAAAATAACATCATAAAAATATTCAGTTAATTCCAATGAAGGGAGAAAATAAAGGAAAACTGGAACAAAGAATGAATGACAACAGATGATAGACTTATACCTAATCATGTCAGTAATCTCATTAAAGGTACATAGTCTAAGCCTCCAAACTCAAACGCATAGATTTTTGGATTGTAGGAAAAAAGGAAAGCTTAAAAATAAAGACGTAACTAGTTCAAAGGAAAAGTTGGAGTGGATATGTTAATATTAAAGCAGATTTCAGAGAAGGAATGTTGACCAGAGACAAAGGAAGTCATTTCCTAATGATAAAGGGATCAGTTCATCTGAGGGTGTAACAGTCCTAAATGTTCACACATAAAAGAGGTTTGCAATACGTGAAGCCAAACTGATAGGTGTGCAAGGAGAACATCTTGCACAGTTACCTACAATTATAATCATGTATTTTAATTTATTATCTGACACTGACTTTAATAAGGATGAACTATTCTTTGCTAAGTCTTGCCAAGATTGCATGTATATGAGAAAGAAATTTATGCCTCTAAATTTGAAAGTAATTTTCATGATACCTGAAAGTATGTTCTTTTGTAGCAAAGATTTAAAACATGTGGATGTGTCTTAAGGATCAAGTGTTACCTAGAATAACATGAAAAATAGAAAATAAACCTTGTGATTCAGCTAAGAAGATTTCACGATAGAATGTTTAAAACACTACTTGGAATTTTTCACTATGATAAAATGATAAAGGAGAGAGATGAACTGAAAATTATTTATTCCATTTTCAAGTAAAATTTACAGGAAAAAGATAGGAACCATTTGAAGTAAGTCAGACAGAGAAAGACAAATATCATATGATATTACTTATATGTGGAACCTAAAAGATGATACAAATGAACTTATTTACAAACCGGAAATAAACTCAGACATAGAAAGCAAATTTATCATTGCCAAAGGGGCATAGAGGGGCAATAGATTAGGAGCTTGGGATTAAGAGATACAGATTTATTTACAGGATTATGCTTCTGATCCACATAAATTATAATTTAAATATTACATTCCTTCTCAGGTCTGCCATTTTCATTCATTTTATAAGGTGTTTCTATTGATTAGAGTGTCCTAGCTTTGTAGTCTGCAGAAACATAAAAGGTCTGTTGTTGTTTTTTTTTTTCCTGTGAAATCTCTGTTCAAATCTTTCTTTACTTCCCTAAATTAAACTGATACACTCAGCCCAGTGTTAGAATTGGTTAATTTCTCCCTACTATTTAGATAAGTGATTAGATATGATTGCCATTGTCCCTTAGAGGGGACAAGTGTTCCGTTTCAATAAAAAAGACTGTTTCTCAAGTTAATCAGTGAAATGAACCTTCTGGGGGCTAACAGTGAGTGACCAGACAGGTGGTGCTGACAAGTAGGGCAGTTAAAAATTTAAGGCAGTTCCTCTGAAGAATAAAAGAAATTAAATTTGTGAAGGTCACATCTGGACATTGTAACTTTCAGGCAGGTTGCACTTCTTCACATACCACTGGGAATCTAAATAGTATCATAATGTAGAACTAAATAAGCCATTTTCTTCCTGATATATTTTATGACCACACTACATCTTAATAATTCTTATTCCTCTATAAAAGTATGCATTATAGAGTAGGATATTTCAGTTTGAAACATTAGCTTTCCCTTTTTTTCCAGACCATAAGAGCAAACTGTATCATTCATGTGGTTTTTCCAGAATTTACAACTGCAGCTCTTTTTACGTGGCTGGCTCTTTTTCTAGGGTGACTGCAGCAATAGTTCAGTGCTGACTGCTGTAGCCTCCTGGGCTTGCCTGGACACTGCCAGTGCTTTTGCAGAGTTCCCGGGCCTGGAGTGCAGCTGAGTGTTTCCTACCAATAATGTCTACACCTTCTTGTCCCAATTTGACCAATTCTCTAATGTTCAAAACCTTTCATGTTTAATGGACATTAGAACATTTTGACTATTGTTATTTATGAATCATCTAGATATATTACACAAAGTACACAAAGTTTGTGCTGTTCCCTAATTATATTTATAGGGTTACAGCTTTGGACTTGAAAAATTTGAGGGCTTTGCTATTCAGAATACAAAACGTTCACTGAATATTATATCCTATCCATAGAAATATTTATTTTAGTTTTAATCTATTGCTAGATGTGTTCTCATTATAATTGGCACTTGTTTTAGTCAATTCGTTACCAACTCCATTTTCTACGATTTTGAATCTTTTTCGCAATTTAGGGTTCTTCTTCTCATATAGACCAAACTCTAGCAACAGGACTATCCCTAAATATTAGGGACCATGGACTGACTTCTTTGATAAGTCATATGCCATAGAAAACCACTATTGTTCAGATTGTTTGATATTTAAATAAAGAGATTATATAAAAACCTTTAACTTTTCTTCTTCAGAGAGAACTGCCTCATATACTGGATGGAAACATGTAGATGACTAGGATAATTCCTATAAAGTGAAGTTCCCACTTCAAATTTTCTATAGTATGAACTTAGTGCGTTAGTTTCCAATTGCTTATATAACCCATTACCACACATTTTGTGTCTTAAGACAATATTAATTTATTATCTTACAGTTCTGGAGATCCAGAATCTGAAAATGTGTCTTTCTGGGCTAAAATTAAGGTGTAAACCTGGCTGTGGTCCTCCTGGAAGCTCTAGGGGAGAATGTTTTCTTACCCTTTCCAACTTCTGGAGGCCACCTTCATTTCCGGTCTCTTTGCCCTTCTTCAAAGACAGCAGTGTAGCATCCTCAAATTTCTCTATGACTTCTCGAGACATTTCTATAATTGTACATTAAGCAATTATTTATATTCATCTATATATGTACCTTTTTAAAATATATTTTAATTCTGCTCTGTGTTTCTGTGTTTGCATTTTAGATCAGCTTTTTTCTGCCTGAAGAATTTGCCTTAATTTAAACTTTTATTTTTAACTATGTTTCTGTTATTGACATCTTCCCTCAGTCTTTGTCTACAAACGTCTTTGTTTCTCTCTTGTTTTTGAAGAATAAGGATATATCCATTTGTTATAGAATTCTGGGTTGGCAGTTCTTACCCTTTGGAAATACAAAGATGTCATTCTCCTGCTTCTGGCTTCTATCAGTGTTGAGAAGACAGCTGTCATTCTTATGGTTGTTCTTTGGGGAGAAGGTATCTTTATTCCTCTGGCTGACTTTTATGATTTACTTTTTCATACTTTGTTTTGTAGCAGTTTTACTATGAAGTGCCTAGGTAAATTGCTTTTTGTAGCCACTGCATATGGTGTAATTACATTTCTTGTTCCTGTGAGCCTATAATCATTTTGACAAATTTATTAGCCATTGGTCCTTTGAATATTGCTTTTGCCCTATCATATTTCTCTTCTGTCCTTCTAAGACTTTGATTATAATAATGGTAAACTTTTGAAAAGCATCCAAAATATGTGTACTCTGTTCCACTCTGAACTTTTTTCCCCTAGTACTTAAGTTTGTATGCTTTCTGTTGACTTTCTCCTAGAAAACTGATGTTATGTTGTAATGTACCCATTTAAAACTACCCACTATTCATAATTTCAGATATCACATTTTATTTTGTTCACAGTGTTAACTGATTTTTTTTTCTTGATTGATTCTAATCCTTTGGTAAATTGCTTTAACTTTTCATCTATTTTCTCTATTTTTTCACTATTTTCTTTAACATATTAATCATACTGATTTTAAAGTACTTATTTATTAATTCCAATATATGGACTATTGGTGTAGCTGCTTCTATTTTTGTCTTTTTTTATTATTGGTCATATTTTATTTTTTTCTCAGCCTTTTTGAGTTTTTTTTTTATGCCAGTTAGTGTTTAATGGAATAATTCTGATGTTCTGAACGATATTATATTCCATCTGATAAAGTTTACTTTTCCTCTGTAAGGCAAACACAGAAAGAACTAATCACTTAAATTCAATCAGAAATCAAGGTGGATTGGTCTTTGTTCCAGTGTTGGTAAGATGCTGGTTTGCCTTTTTTCCTAATATGCCTCTCCTAAGCCTTTGATTGAGAGCTTTCCAAGTTACTATTCTATATCTGAAAAGATTATGAGAGATTCAGTAATTTTCATTAAAATTTTTACCCTAACTCTCCACTCCTCTGCAAAATATGGCTTCATAATTGTGTACATGTCTTGAGAAAGCTAATGATATTTTTGAAATAAGTGCCCTTTCTGTCACATCTTGACTTCATAGGTATCACAAGATTGAGACTGATTTTACTCTGCCTTTTTGAAGACTTGTTTTTTCTTTCCTCAGTATCTTGTGCAGCCAGACATTCATTTGTGTCCCCTCAATTTCCAACTTATCAGCTTTATTGAACAAAGATTTTTGTTTTCTCATTGCCATTTGCCATCCAAAGCCTCTGTACTTACCTAAATTTGAAAATGTCTCCAGTAAAATGTGATTGAATATTGTCAGCTCACCTTGAGAAGGGTCTCAACTCCATGGACTTATGGATTTTTAGTCATTTTTCTTTATTGCTTCCAAGGGTCTTTACTGCCTTTTAAAAATGTGATTAAAAAAAAAATCTGCCACTTTCTCATTGTAGTAACAAGATTTTTTGGCGACGTATGTCTCACGACAGCCAACCTATAGTGTCATTTCTCCTTACATGGCTTCAACATCTTCAAAACAGCAATGATGTCTCAAATTCTTACCATGCTTCAGTTTTCTCTGACTTCCTATTCTACTACCAAAAGGAAAAAGCTACCTGTCTTAAGGTCTCATGTAATTACATTAGGATCCTCCGAAGAATGTCCCTTTTTAGTTACTCATAGTAAACAGATTAGTAATTGTAGTTGCATTGGAAACATCACAAGCATGACATCTTATCATGGTCACATTCCTGGGATTAGGGCATGAAAGTTGGTCTATTCTGGGACTTGGCTTACCAAAATTTCTATATTTAAAATGTCCCATAACAGTCATGAATTTACTCCTTTTTTATATCCATATAACAGGCAAAAACCATTTGAGTTTAGAACAGCAAGCACTGCTAATCTTGTTTTCTTCTGCTGTATTTTATTTTTTAGCTTCTGTTTGAGAAGCAGCCCTTGTGTATGGAAGTTGCTTTAATGGCAATTGGGTGCAAATGCTGTTAGTTGCAGAAAGACAAAGATCTTCTAGACAAAATGCTGTTTTTCCTACTACCTTCTATTTATTCAAAAAGTTAAATATTGAGAAAGTCTAATTTGTGCCAGATTTTGTTCTGAGTACTGGTAACAATGCAATGAACAGACAAATACCTGCTGTCACAGAACACAATTGTGGGAGATGGAAGCTAAGATAAATACTTAAACAAATACACTATTAGAATTAAATAATATCTATTATGAAATATTAGAAACTTATGACAACCAAGGCTTAAAAATGAATCAGGAATGAGGTTAATAAGTGTCTAGGAGAGAGTGGTTGAAATTTTTTTGGTAAAGTGGCAGCAGAGAAAATCTAATTAAGAAGACGACATTTGAATAACAATGTTAAAACCACACTTCAGTTTTGGTTTTGCCTGCTTCTCTTCTTTTTTTCTTAATTGAAATATAGTTGATGTACAATTTTATATGTTACAAGTGTACAGCATGACAATTCTCATTTTTAAAGGTTATACTCCATTTATAGTTATGATAAAATATTGACTGTATTTCTTCTGATGTACAATATATACTTGTAGCTTATTTTATACATGATAGTTTGTACCTTTTAATCTCCTACCCCTGTATTGCCCCTTTTCTTCTGCTTCTCCCCATTGGTAACTACTAGTTTGTTCTCTAGATCTGTGAGTCTGTTTCTTTTTTGTTAAGGTCAGTAGTTTGTTGTATTTTTTAAATTCCACATGTAAGTGATAACATACAGTATTTATCTTTCTCTGTCTGATTTATTTCACTAAGTATAATACCATCCAAGACCATCCTTGTTGTTACAAATGGCAAAATTTAATTCTCTCTTATGGCTGAGTAGTATTCCATTGTATATGTATACACCACACTTCTTAATCCATTCATCTGTTAATGGACACTTTGGTTGATTCCATATCTTGGCAATTGTAAATAATGCTGCTTTGAAAACTGAAATGGATGTATCTTTTTGAATTAGTGTTTTTGTTTTTTGGGGGAACCATATACCCAGCAGTGGAATTGCTGGTTCAAATAGTAGTTCGATTTTTAGTTTTTTGAGACACCTTCATACTCTTTTTCACAATGAGTGCACCAATTCATATTCCCACCAACTGTGTAAGAGGGTTCCCTTTTCTGCACATCCTCACCAACATTTGTTATTTGTGTTCTTTTTAGTGATAGTCATTCTGACATGTGTGAAGTGATATATCATTGTGATTTTGATTTGCATTTCCCTTTTAATTAGCATTGTTGAGCAACTTGTCATGTGCCTGTTGATCATCTGCATGTTCTCTTTGAAAAAGTGTCTGTTAGATCTTCTGCCCATTTTCTAATTGAGTTATTTGGGGTTTTTTTTGATGTTGAATTGTATGAACTGTTATATATGTTGAATGTTAATCTTATTGGTCATATCATTAGTAAATATTTTCTCCCATTCAGTAGATTGTCTTTTCATTTTGTCCATGGTTTCCTTTGCTGTGTAAAACCTTTTAAGCTTAATTAGGTCACATTTTGTTTTTTGTTTCTGTTTTTGTTTTTGTTTTTGTTTTTTGCTCTTACTTCTTTGCTTTTGGAGACAGATCCAAAAAATGTTGCTACAATTTATGTCAAAGAGCATACTGCCTATGTTTTCTTCTAGGAGATTTATAGTATCTAGTCTTATATGTAGGTCTTTAATCTATTTTGAGTTTATTTTTGTAAATAGCGCTAGAGAATGTTTTAATTTCATTCTTTTACATGAGGCTGTCCAGTTTTCCCAGCACCACTTATTGAAGAGGCTGTCTTTTCTCCATGGTATATTCTTGCCTCCTTTGTTACCAGTTAATTGACCATAAATGCTTGGGTTTATTTCTGGCTCTATTCTGTTCCATTGATCTAGTGTCTGTCTTAATGCCAGTACCATACTGTTTTGATTACTATAGCCTTGTATTATCATCCTAAGTCAGAAAGTGTGATTCCTCCAGCTCTGTTCCTCTTTCTCAAAATTGTTTTGACTTTGATTTGAGATTTGTTTTCCTGTCTCCTCATTTGGTTGTCTTGCAGGTAAACCCTCTTTGCTGCAAACCTAACTGTCTCAGCCTTATTTTGGCTTGTTGCACATTGGGCAAGATGAACCTGCCAAATTTTCTGAAAAGAAACTATTCCACTTACAGGGAGATACTGACTTACGAATTTTTCACCTTGACAAATGTTGTTAAGCCATGGAGAATTAGGAAAACAACTTTTAAATGGAGATACCTGGCTGTTACCACCTTACCTGAGTGATTAAACTCCACATATGCTTCACTAGTAGCAGAACAACCTGACATTAAATGCCTCTCAGTGTGATACAAAAGGAAGTATATAGTCTCACCTGTAACATGTTCTTTCTAAAAATGTTTAACTTGACTCACATCAACTTCAAGACCCAACTTTCAGTAAGCCGTTCTCAACTGGGGTTCCCCAACTGAACCATAGATGAAAGAAAATGAGTTGAGTGACAATTTACTCAATTATCCCAAGAAGAGAACATAAGTAGTACCATTCTAGATGCATGGAATAAAACTTAATTTGTTATGTAAAATGGGTGCCCTAGAACAATACAATTCTCTATGGGTTTTCAGTTGTAAAGGATCAAGTTAAATGATGTCCCACAAATCAAGAATGTGAGACATTCTACAAAACAACTCATCTAGTCTCTTAAAAAGGAAAAGTCCTAAAAAGTGCTGATTGTTATTTAAAGGAAACTAATGACTTCATCTTACAAAAAACAAATAAACTCAAGATGAAAAGCTGAAAGAATGTCTGCTAAGATCAGGAGTGAGACAAGGATGCCTGCTTCTCTTCTTAAATTTTAAATATCAGTATTCTTTAGAGTTCCACCATTGGTCTTTTTTAACACTCTGGTCTATTTGTACATTTTATAGCTGTGTCTTAAAATGTAGTCTGAATACCAAATATATTAGAATCACCCGGAGTATGCTTTAGCATGCAGTTTCTGAACTGTGCACAAAAATTTGAGTCTGAAAATTGGTTATTATATTCCCAGTTTTTAATAAGAACCCATTTTGATGCTTATGCAAAATAAATTTGATAAATACTTCTTTTGATGAAAAAATTATTAAATCTATCTCCCACAACTTTGCCAGGCACACATATGTTGGCAATATCTTTGCATCTCAACTTCCTGGTAATAAATATCTATTAAATAAATTAAAGCATCAAAGGCTTTTAAATAATTCCTGTGCAGAAGTGTCACCTGTGTTCTATGCATAAATTCCAATTGATTTTACCTGGTTGCCTTTTAAATTTTGTATAAAGACAGCCATCATTTGAGCATAAAATTGATATGTGTGTAGTTTTAACATATTTCAGTCTACATCACATGCAAATTTATTTACCAATTAAACTTTTAACTACCTGAATTAGGTATTTATTGTCACATAATGATGTTTAATGAATAAAACCTCAGGGCATGCAAAAATAAACTGACCCCTCACTCCCAGAGACCTATGGATTGACTGATTTGGGAGGAGTTCAGCTGATTTCAGATGGGTTCACTCATGCATCTGAGGTCAGCTGAAAGCTCTTCTTTGGTTGGCCTGGTCCTGAAGGTCCTTGGCTCAGACAACTTGTTTCTGTTCCACGCAACATCTCATCTTCAAGGAAATTTGCAGAAGGCCGAAATTTTAGAGATTGGAGAATTTAATAATATAAGTTGATTTTATGTGTGAGCAATACCCGGGGAAGGTAGAACTAAAAAATAACTCTGAAACTATTCTTACAGTCATTACAGAAATTAGCCATGACTGCAGTGTTGCTCATTAGTGAAGTTAAAATTTTTAATAAAATTGAGTTTTAAATAAAATTTGTATAATATACACACTGCTATAACTGAAAATAAGGAAAGTTATACTTTAACAACAACTAAAAATCAAGAGGGAAATTCAGTAATTTAGATTCATTTCAGTCTTATTATAAGAATGAATTTTGCATTAGATCTTGCAGGAAAGGGAATAAGCTGCTTCAAGAAGTAGTGATTTTTCCATCACTGATGGTATTTGTGAGCTCTGTATTTGTAGCAATTGCTTTATAGTGGATTTTAAACATTAGAATAAATTGTTCTAGATAATCTCCATGATTCCTTCCAGTCATTAAATATTATTATTTGTAGAATCAATATTAAGCTGACATGAAACAATCACAGAAATGAAACTATTCATAAAATACACAGAATTGTGTATGAATTCAGATTACAAATAGCCTTGAAATAAGTATCAATTAACATATTATGATGCAGCTTGTTATAGTGGAATGTTTACCTATCTAGGAAAGTTGAGCTTTAGTCTAGCCTGAGTCACAAATTGTCATATGTACTTTCTGTCGTTTGCTATGTTACTTGATCTGTTTCCCTCAACTGTAAATGGACAGTTTGATGACCTAAGTGACATGAAGGAGAGAGTCATGTAGATAGCTGCATTAAGAACATTTTAGGCATAGGAAGTAAGTGCAGAGGTTGTGAAGTAAGGATGTGTCTGGGCTGTTAAAGGAACAACAGTTTTGTGTTGCTGGAGCAACAGGAGAGGGCCAGACAGTGATACTGAGAAGTAGTTCAAACCGATGCTTAGAGGACGTTGTAAAGGCTGGATTTTCACAGGAAGGGTGATCCAAAGACTGACAGGACAGTTCAGTTTCCTTTGGATGGCAGGGGAAAGGCTGTGGGGAGATGAGTGTGTAAGCAAGGAGGTCAGGCTGAGTTGTAATAGTCCAGGAAGAGATAATGAAGCTGAAACAGGGATGTAAGGCCTGATGGCAGATGGGTTGCACTTCACTGAAAGGATTTGCCGTTTCATATGATAAACAGAAGTCAGTGATAATGTTTATTATATCCTATGTGCTTCTGTCTCCCCAATTAGACAGTAAACTCTCTTTGAGAAGGACCATGTCATAAATTTCATTAACATCCAACTCACCTAATATAAACAAAATACATAAGATACATATTAGATATTCCAGTAACTAGTGTTAAAATTTACTTTATAAATCCCACACTTTTTTTTTTCACAGAGAGATTACCCTTTATTTCCCTTCTGAAAGTGCATTGCCCAGCATTACTTTGGTACTTGCACATGAATCATTTTGCTACTGTAATAGTGAGCACTTAGTATTACATCATTTCCTTTCTCCATCTTCTGCTTCCTCTTTTTTTCCTTTTCTTTTTCTAACAGTTTCTTCCTCCTCCACCCTTTCTTCCTCCTTCTCTTTGTTGTCATTGTCCTCCTCCTCTTTATTCTTCATGCAAGAACCTGATGATATTACCAAACTGCTGTTAGCTAAAAGTGATTTTATTAGACACATTCATCAGCAGCTGCAGAAGAGCTACGCTCCAGAATGCCAAATTCTGCAGCCTGCAGAGTGCCACCCCTTATCTTATATGAGGTGTATGTAAGCCATGTAATAAAATTTGCTAGTGTAAAAAAATGTCACAGTTCTCTACCACAGCTTGTCATTTTTTAAAAAAAAAAAAGTAAAATCTTACTTTCTAGTTGTCATTTTTATTCCAATATTGTGTGACCAACCTTAACTGTAGGAGAAGAGCAGTTGAAAATAATGTCTAAGTGAAATAAAAATGTTGATTTGCCTTAGTGTTAATAGTTGGGATCTAAAATAGGAAAAAAAAAAGATGAATGCACCACTTAATTATGGCTTATTGATAAATGTTCAAAATTTTATGAAATTTATTAATAATTTAGTTCCCCATTTCTTTATATAAATACTTTTATATGTTTTCATGGGGTTTTTTTGTTTGTTTTTATTCTGTGATCACCACAGTCTATGCCATAAACATATACATCATTAATTTCAAAAGTTTCCTCTCATTTTCTTTATAATTTTGTAATAGGATGACTTAACATAAGATCTACCATTTTAGCAAATTTTTAAATATATAATACTATATTATTAACCATAGGTGCTGTGCTGTACAGTAGATCTCTAGGACTTCTTTATGTTGCATAATTGAAACTTCTTACCCTTTGTCTAACCTCCCATTTCCCACTTCCCCCAGGCCCTGGCAATTGTCATTCTACTCTCTGCTTCTATTTTAGATGCCTCATAAAGTGGTATCATATTTTGTTCATGCTGGCTTATCACATTTCGCTTAACATTCAACAGGTTCATTCATGTTGTCACAAATGGCAGAATTTCCTTCTTTTTAAGGCAATAAATTCTGTTGTATATGTATATCACATTTTCTTTATTCATTCATCTGTCCATGGATGTATACTTTGCTTCTGTGTCTTGGCTTTTGTGAATAATGCTGCAATAAACATGAGAGTACAGATATCTCATCAAGATCCCAATTTCAATTCTTTTGGCTACAGATGCAGAGGTGGAGTTGCTGGATCGTATGGCAGTTCTATTTTTAATGCTCTGAGGACCTCCAGACTGTCTTCCATAGTGGTTGCACTAAATTACATCCCCACCAACAGTGTACATGGGGTTCCTTTTCTCCACATCTTCACTGGCATTTTTTTGATAACGACCATCCTAACAAGTGTGAGGTACTATCTCATGATTTTGATTTGCATTTCCCTGATAACTGTGACAACTTAATAGCCAAAACATAAACAACTCAATTAAAAAATGGCAGAGGAACTGAGTAGACATTTCTCCAAAGAAGACATGTGAATGGTCAGTAAGTACAAAGAAAGTGCTGAAATTTTTAATTCTTCTGAAGGCCAGTTCTTTTCTTCTGACAAACCCAAATATACCTTGTGTGACATTAAAATTTACCTAAAATGTATAAACCTCAAATTCCCTATCTGTTTAAATTGAGATACTGATATCAAGCATAAGGGATTGCTGTAATGATTGGATACACTGAATGGAAAGAGCATTTCATGATGAGTTGCACTAAGGAGAGACTCAAAAAAAGTTGTTAGTAGAGAGAGTAATGTAATGAGGGGATGGTGATGATGTAGTGTTCTGGGAAATCATAATAGTAACTGTAATCACAATATCTACTTTGGTTAAAATGGATAATATAGTCTATGAATAACTTTCTGTCCGTATATATTTTTAATCAGAAAAATGAAAGAGGTACATCAGCGTTTTGGGAGGCCAGTTATAAGTTGAGTAGGCTGCTTTACATTTATGTGGTCAATAGAAACATGTCCCAAAACCAAAGTTATAACATAATGAAACAGTTCCCTCTACTGCTATTGCTACAGTATTTAAAAGTTCGAATTAACAGCATCATTAATTAACTTCTGAAAAATTATCTTTATCTGTATTTTAAAGCATTAGGTTATGTATTATAGACTGTATTAGTTAACTAATACCTTTATTTATGTTTTTCTGATTTATTGAAAGATACTACAGCACATGATCTAGTACACGCCTAGATTCTTTGACTCTCAGCTCTGCATTTTATGTACTATGAGGCCTTGAGAAATTTACTTGCGTTCTCTGTATACTTTAATTTCCTTACCTGTAAAATGAGGCTAATTAAAATAACTACTATGCATGATGCTTGTGAGGATTAAATAAGTTAAAAAATTTAAAAGGTGCTTATAATGGCATTACGTAGATGACTATTATCACCATCAATGAAATCCGTTTCCTCTCACAACGGCTCTGTGAGGTCACAGAGTAAAGGGCATAGGAATTTTGATTACTGAAAGAACAGGTTAACTTAGGAGAACTTGGCTTCTGGGAAAGGAGGGATGATTGCTACAGAAATGAAGTCTGTGAAGAAAAACTTATTGATCAAGGAGGCTAGATATATCTCAATTTACAACTTGCCTTGAATAGGTATGTCTCAGCATCTTTTCCTTGTAGCTCCTAGAATATAAATATCCCCACCGAAAGGAAAGCATCAATAAAATAGAGACTTCAGTTTCATCCTGTAAATAAGTACTTCAGTTTTGTTCACAGAGAAACCTGTGTACGTAACATAGAAATCATGTGTAAGAAGAATCACTGATGCAATCAACACACTGCAAGTTGAGGAACATACCCCTGGGAAAATCGTAGGTTATTGGAATATGCCACTTGAAATGTATACAGCAAATGCAAAATGAAAAGACAGTAGGAAATAAATCATTTATTTTTAAATACTGACAGTTAAAACTGTTCTGTGCTGTTGGATTAGATCTGTCAGTTCAGTAAACTGAAGCACATTACCTGAGGCTACGAAATAGTCAACTTTTTAATTTATGAAAAGATTGCATTCTTGCTTTTGACTCACTCTGTGGAGTAAATAAGCCCACATTAAACTCATATTTTAAATGTTGAGATTTTGAGATGAAGGATATTTTATGCTTAAAAGCGAACCAGTTTCATAGAGGTATAATTGACATAAAATAAACTGCAAATAATTAGAATTTGATAAGTTTTGACATATGTATATACCCGTGAAACCAACACAAATATTCAGTTTTTACAAACCTAAATAAATCTATTTTCAACAAATTTAGTACCTCATGGTGACCTTTTACCCATAACTTGTGCACTTACAGCTATTCCTTAATGGTTTTACATGCAATATTATTACAGTTATTACTGTCATACTGTGAAGACCATGTTATCCCTTTCTATACCTTGCCAATTATTCAAGGCTCAGTTCCAAATCGCTTCCATCATGAGACTTTCCTGATGTCCTCTTTAGAAGAAATCTCTTCCTCTCTGAACAACTTTACCCTGTCTTATAGCCCATTGACTATATTACCTTCCAGTGAACTTACAGATTAGCATAACCCTTATAGATCATAAATTTCACGAGGCAGAGCGTGAGCCTGGCTTATCTTTGCACCCAATTCAAGGCCTACCACATAGTGCGTATTCAGTTGTGTACAACAGAGATTGATGAACAAAGATTTTATATTCTACATTTGCAAGCATGTTCTTCATTTAAAGGATCACATTGACTATCTAGACAAGAGCCCTTACCAGAAATGAAGGAGGGCAGGAAAGGAGGAAGAGAGGGAGAGAGGGGAAAAGGAAAGAAAGTAGAAAATAAAAGATCACTAGGAAAGACAATAGCTTTAGTTTTACTGGTAAAGATAACAGAGATGTTAAGGTTCTATCTGAAGAATATTTTAGGACTATAGATTCATATTGGCACTTGCACACATTACTGCACTCTTATAAAAATACAAATTCCTAGTTATTTAACATTGACATTTAATTACATAATTCGCCTAGGAGCCACCTAAGAAAGTTAAATATGACACTGCTTTATTTTGAAAGTTGGAACAAATGAGTCACTTTAATTATAAATAATAAAAATTTATTCTTCGCAGAAAACAATCTTTTTTCTTTTTTTTTTTTTTTCTATTTTAACCTTCTCCCACTTAGATCCTAAGAATAAGAAGCTCAGAAATTTTACACTGAACCATATGCTGCAATACAGCATGGCTTATGCTTAGGGACTTTAGATGGATAATAGCTAAAGTGTACTGTGACAGGGAAATACATGTTTAAATTCTGTATGGAGCTTTATTTTACTTCTGTCATTTTATTTTTAAATTATTTTGTACTCTTTTAACATAGCAAAGTACATAATGAACTTGACCAATATAAATAGATAAGAGCATTAGAAACTTGAATTACTTTAAGATGTACAACACATTAGGGGCCAAAGAAAGACTAGAACCAGTATAAATAATGAACATAGGTTTGGAATACAAAATTGTATTTCATATAAGAAAATTGGAGTGTACAACTGAATATTTAAAATGTAAAATTATTCAGAGATATTAAATCATGGATACAATGTATATGAAGCTCTTATATCTTCCCAGACTGCACCCTCCTCTCCAAAAAAAGAAAAGATTATAAACACTAGTTAGTATGTTCCACATCTTTCGTATGTATTTTTCATTCATGAAAAGACAGAAAATTCGTAAGACTTTATATGCCCACCTAGAAACACAAAACAAGCATTAAAATAATAGAAACAAAGCCATACATAATCAACCCTGAGAAAAAGATCAAACATATTAGAGTCCTGCGGTGAGGTGTGACAAGTAAGTATTGCTTTTGCTTCTAAGACCCCACTAAATCAAAGCAGTGGGGCTGTGGTGCTGGATAATTGTCTCTGATATGCTGCTGGAAGTGTTATTTATGGTTGTTTATAAAATATGCTGTCACAATGGCAGGCAGCCTAGGACCTCAGTGGTATTTATGGAGTAGCCTCTCTTTTGGTGCCCTCTGGTATACAAAATTCTTTAAAAAGGAATGGAAAGTGTATGTTCAGCTATGTTTTATAAAATTGCCCTTGTTTTTCATGGTGACATGATTAATCAAAAGCTACATGTGTGAAATTTTCACAAAGGACGCACAGAAATTTGCCCAACATGCAAATTTCTGTAAGGTTTTATTTCTTTTTATTTTTTATTTGTTTTGCAGATTCTTTCAGATTAAAGATGTTCCCTGCTGTTTCTAGTTTGCTAAAAAAAATATTGTTTTAATGTTTTTCTTTTTGTCAAAACTTTTTCTGCCTGCTGAGATGGTTTCTGTTCTTAAAACTATAAATATCGTGAAATATGTTTTATGTTCTGATGTTAAAATAATTATGTGACCCTGAAGCTAAACCCATTTGGTCAAGGTACAGTATTATTCCTTTACTTTATGAGATTTGATTTATAATAATTCAAATAGTATGTTAACCATGAAGTTTAAGATAAACATTGACTTGTTTTTCTTTCTTGTAATGTCCTTATAAAATTTTGTGGCCAATGTGAAAATAGTCTCATAGAATGAGCTAAGAAGTTTTCTTACATTTTCTGTTTTCCCATAGAATTTATATAAAATTAGTGTTACTTTTTCTTTCAGTGTTTGGGAGAAATTATCAACGAGATTGTTTAGGCCTGAAAATTTGAAAAATTCCTTTTATATACAGGTTCAAATTCTTACCTTGACTGATGTGAGAATAGCTAATTTGCTTCCTTTTGTTAATATTTGCCTATTATAACTAATTTATTCCTTTTATAGTCAACTTCACTGCAACCATGTATACAATGTCTATTATAAATGGCATGTAGTTTAGGTTTTATTAATTAATCTTACAATTTTCATCATTTAATTTTAGCATTTAATAAATTTTAACTTAATATAAATACTGTTATTTCTCCTTTTTAGCAGCAATTTTGCTATTTCCCTCTTTATGTTCTTTGTTGTCTTCATATGGATTAAACAAATTTTTTTTTAATCTTCTATTGGCTTCACTGTGTGTGTGTGAGAGTTCATCCTTGAAATTACAACACACATCCTTGAGTTACTTTATTCTAATTTAAATTATGACCTTTACCACTTTCAAAACAATGCTAGGACCTTAGTAGACTTAACTGAATTAACATACTTCCAGATTTAAAAATTTGTTTCCATGTATTTTTAACCCACATATATTTTAAAACCTGTATGACATTTTTATTATTTAATCTAATTAAGAGTAACTCAAATATATTTAATCTTTTTAATGCTCATACTTACTTTTTAAATTTCACTGCTTTCTTTTGGAAGTGTTTTTCCCTAATTTCCCTTTACTTTGTGTGTGTGTGTGTGTGTGTGTGTGTGTGTGTGTGTGTGTGTGTGTGTGTGTGTGTGACTCTGTTGCTGTCAATTTGCATTAGTATATGTTTTCCCCCAAATTAATTTATTTTGCCTTCAGTTTTAAAAGAATATTTCAACTGAGTATAGAATTCCAGGTTGCTATTTTAAATTTTCTTTCAGCACTTTAAAGATGTCTTTTTTTTTTCTGGTTTACATCATTTTTACCAAAAATTCATTGTCATTTCTATTTTTGCTCCTTTGCAAGTGTTTTTCCTGTGATCTCTTATAACATAGTTTTTCCTTTGTTTTTTTAAGAAGTTTATTAGGATATGATTAGGTGTGGGAAATTTTGAAATTATAATTTCTAGTAACTGTTTTACATTAAAGATCCATCTTGTAATTTCCAGAGTAAAAACCAAAAAGAATGTAAAAGAATATCCACTTGGTAAGTTGAAAAAGAAATATATAAATAACAAGTTATTCAGTCACTTCAAAAGAAGATTAAAAAGGAAGAAAAGAATGATATTAAAAAGGTAAAAGTTATGAAATAGAAATAGAGGGAACTTGTCAACCCAAATAAGTCAGTAGTTATATTTAATATATATATATAAAATTTTAAAATGTAACTAAAAACTAAGATTGTTAGAGCAGATACTAGTATACAAAACCTAATGTATGTTGTTCTCCAGAAGCTTAACTGAAAAGATAATAGACTGAATATAGAAAAATAAAAAAAAGATAAAGCATGCAAGTAGTAACCAAAAGAAAGCTGTTGTAGTTATAGTTGGCAAAGTAAATTATTAGATAAAGTAGATTTAGAGGCAAGCATTGTTAGACAAAAATGGGAACATTTCTTAATAACACAGTGATAAAACCAGTGCAACAGGAGTAAATTTTAATCTGTATGTATATGAAAATAAAGCCACAACATGTATGAATAAAAAAAACTGACAAAATAACAGCAAAGCTACACAAATCTACAAGCATAGTCAAAAACATTAAAATAAGTCTCTTAATAGTTGGGAAAATCAGCAAGCATATAAAATGTGACCAACTCAGTCTAAATACTTGACATGATTGAAATATATGAACCAGCAGAATATTCATTTATCAAGTACCCCAGGGACAAATATATATATACATATATACATATATACATATATATATGCTGCTGTTACTTTGAGTCTGTGTTATTCATGGTTGATCCTGTTAGAACATATTACTGAAATTATAGAATATTTTTGATAATTAAAGATATATGTAGTTATTTTAACATACAGGGCAGTGTATACAAACACATACAAATGTGAATTATTTATGAAGCACTTTATGTGTAAATTAATTCTCAATTTTATGTTATATTAATTTCTAAACAAATGTCTGTAAGTCATGAGCATCATCAGAATTGCTCAGTATTGACAGGCAGGACCCTGAATAGTGGACTTAAGCATTAGATTTAACTGCCCACACCATCACCGCAAAGGTTACGTGCATGAGCCCATCATCTTTTGAAACAACAATTAGTCCAGATTTTCCTCAGTTGATTACATTATTAGAAATAACTCCATTTATAAATCACTGTGGGAAATCTCAAATAATGATGTTTAAAGGAAAATTCACATTATGACATTTTATAGCATGGTCTAAACATACACTTTATACCTGACTTAGTCATTTTTAAAGCTCATTAATCTTTCTCTATTGAAGTTTTAAAATTGATATTTGTTTTCAAATACTTTAACAATTTCAGGAATTAATCGCTAAGTTGATATTTGATAATTTTCTATGCTTTTTTAAACAATATTTAAGGTTTATGCTTACAGAATGTTTTATTTTATGTTAACACACATGTATTTATCAAAGTCATGTATCCTTTTGATTAAAGATGCCAGAGTAGCACAATAAGACTCATAAAGCAAATAAAAATCTTCTGGCCCTGCTCCTTCCTACCCACCACTTTTACCTATTTATCCTTTTTCCCCACCTCTTCTGCAAATATAATTACTAGCTGTGCTTAGTTCCTCTGTGTTACTTTCGTGTCTTTTAATAGTAAGCGTGCATTATTGTTTCATCAGATTTAGTCAGTATTTTTTAATATACTTTGTAATAAAAAATTACTATCTTATCCTATGCTCTATTACCCCACCCCTCCTCCACCCATCAACATCTTTTCTGCTTTGACTTTTTCAATATTGTAAAGTTTACATTTAATTTTGTTACCCTAGATCTCCTTTGCTTTGTCTATAGGATGATTCTAAAGTTGGTCAGCTATGGAACAGTGGGTGTTTCATAATAACAATGTAAACCATGTTAGCTATCTAGCTTGTGTTCGGATTAGCTTTTGTTTTGTTTTGTTTTACTACTGCGTTCTGACTCTTATGAAATGTGGTGCAATATTTCTATACCTTTTATCCTTTCTAATAATCTACCAACTGTTTACATTATCTCATTATTTACTATGTTTTATATATTGACTGTAATTTCCTTATTTTTCCCTCTCACATTATGAGCCAGACTTTCTATAGTCTTTTTGACATGAAGGACACTTTTTTTCCCTATTTTTTGGTCAATCTGAAATATATTCCAATTTCTTGTTCAAATCTATTGTCACATAATTATTCTTGATGCTGACTACCTTTGTGTTCTTTTTTGTGTTGGTTGCTATACTGTTGCATTTTATTATATTTTATATAGTTTTTTTTGGCATTTGTTCCCTTACATTATGTAAGATTACCAGATATTTTCTTCAGTAAGATAATCATTTATTTATTTGATTATTAACTGTTACTTTTTTTTTTTTTTTTTGGAAAGGAGATGCAATATTAGCTGATCTCTGAATTTTCTCCCTGGAGTAGAAAATGTATTAAATTTTCCATCTTATATAAAGCTTGGTCAAATCTTAATCCAAACAGTCCCATTTGAAATTTCTAAACTCTAAGAAAAGTTCTGTCTTCTTCCCCGGAGTCTAGAAGTCTGCTGGAGTTTACCTCATGCCATGTTTAACGTTTTGGGAAAGAAGCTTTAAGCAGAGCAGATTTATCATGGAGCTGTTCAAATTTATGTTTCAGGGCCCCTGGAACCTGTGTGAGCCACTTACAAAAAGCCCTCAAGGATGCTCTACAATTATATTCACATGAACATTTATATTTTTATAAAATCCTCAAAATTAAGATGTTTTAGCTGTAATTGCTTAATGCTGCTTGATTTTTCTTCTTTGACTTTCCTTGCATCACATTTCCCCTCTTATTGAGTCATATGGAAGGGACTGTAGAAATTTGGGGATTTCAGTAAAAGCTAATTACGTTGGCGATACATTTAGTTTGGATATTGTGAAGTTAATTTTGTGGTTATCTGTCAATTCTGTATGTAGTTAAATTATTACTAGCCATCCTGGTACAGGAAAAGCTTCTAGAAGTAAACTTACTGTCTACTGTGCCAAGCCCTTCAGAATAGACACATATGGATGGTAACCAAAAAATGATTAATGTCTGTCACCAAAACAAAATGTCTTTAATCTTAATTTCCACCGCTTTCTCTCTCTCAACCCACGACCTGGTTGTGTGGCCCTAGGCATGCCATGTAATTTCCTGGTTCTGAAAAGACAAAATTTTCTTTTTCACAGTTTTCTCATGGCTATGATGAGGGTGCCTTCCAATCACAATAAGAAGTGCAAGGGCCTGTCCAGCCACTGCATTGGTTATCGATAGACTGACACCAGCACATAACACCAAAGAATGCCAAAGTTGTCTGGAAACAGCCAGAACCTAGGAGAAACTCATGAAACAGATTTTCCTTTAACCCCGAGGAGGAACCAACCCTGCCAACACTTTAATTTCAGACTCCTAGCCTCCAGAACTGTGAGAGAATAACTTGCTGTTGCTTTAAGCCTCCACATGTGTTTATGGTACTTTGTCACAGTAGCTCTTGAGAATTTATGTACTCACTCAGACTCCCTTCAGTTTTCTCTTGTTGCTCACCTCAGCCTAGAGATGGAAAATGGGTAATATGCATATACACGATTGCTTCATTCTCTCATTTTTCTTTGCTTGTGCCCTCTACAATTTTGGTAATTTATTTAAAAATCTCAAATATTAATATGTTTTTACTTAATAGACTCTGTTCTTAAAACATAAGGAAAAATTTTTAAATGAAGAAATAAACAACTAATTGTTGCTCAGAATCAGTTTGGTTTTTAACTGATCAAAATTATTCACCAATAATGAAATCAAAAGGAGTTTTTCTATTATCAAAATCACCCAAACTAAACAGTGACTGTTGGTAAAGGTTTTTGATAACCAACATTAAAAATGATTTTAAACATTCACTTCTCAACACTGTTTTGCACTCATTCTCTATGCCTATTTTATACTGAATTATTTATTATTGCAAATTCTTTTGTGATAATAGTTTGTCTGATTAAATTTAAATTATAACCTGGCTTATTAAAATGTCATAGAAAACATCTTCAGTGCTCTAGCAGAGTGTATCTACTTACTTTTGGGGTAAAGTTTTAAATCAATTTCAAAAATGATATTTAGCATAATTAATTAATTTCATTCCATAGTATCAGAGAGAATAACAATTAAAATTATAAATTTAGCAGTTTTAACACTATGCATTTTGTTTCACATACTTCAATTATAAAGCTGACTACAACCCTAGAAATATGCCAGTAGTATCTATTATATTCACAAATGCATATATAGATAAATATTTTAATGCATTTTAATAACTTTATTATGAATATGTCTGTAATGTATAGTTATTTTTTTCTATTTCTAATAGGACATTATTTTATACTCTTATTAAGGAATCAAAATACAGGTTTTAAAGCTATGTGAGTACCAACTGTAGGTGGGTTAAAAATGCTCTGTGCTTTTGAATACTTACTCAGCTTTCTAAAATAAATAATAATCCTGAACATCTTAACTTACAATCAAAATGTCATATGACATATAAAACAAAGAATGTTGCCCACTGTCCAGCTCTTCAAGGATCAAGGCATTAGCTACTGCAGTCCCTGACCTGCAATATACCCTGAAAGGAATTCAGGAAGAACAGGATGAGATACTCTGTGCTCTGGGAATACAGGCAAAACAGGCCCTTAGATAGTTAATTGTATTTCAGGAAAAGTTTTCATGAACCCGTATTCTTGTGTCTTCCCATACTTAGAAAAGCACTTCAATTGTTAGCTGAGTAACATGTTACTCATGACTAGCAGTAACCTTCCACCAAGATGTAGGATTGACTAACCGTACTCTGTAGCCAAAATCATATATACTGGCCTCTCCCCCTGCCTCTTCAGAGCCCTTCCTGAGAGCTATCTGAGGCTGTCTTCTGGGCTGTCGTCCTCAGTAAGGCACTCTAAGCAAAACTCAACTCACAGCTCTTACATTGTGTGTTTTTCTTTCAGTTGACAGAATTAAATATGACCAAAAAAACCTTTTCTACAGGGAGAGTACTAATGAAGACAAAGAAAAGTGCTCCCAGATTATAGAAATCTGAATTTTTTACTCAAGATTGTCTTTTAGTCTGATGTTTTCTTTCCTTTCTAGGTCAATCCAGCCCTGTTTTTCTCAGGAGGACTTCATAGCAATTAATTGATCTTCGCAGAGCCTCTTAGACACTGAAAGCATGTGTAAGTGCCATGGATTGGGGAGTGCAGTTAGAAATAAACTTGACTTTTGCTTTAGTTTTCTTCCATGCAGGTAGTCTAGCCACCTTTGTTTTTAAAAAATCAACTTTGTAAAGCAGAATTAAAATCAACGAATTGGATGATATTACTGATTGATATTACTTAGAAACAAAATTGAGAATCAATTGTTTTAAATGGAGTTATTCCTCTCAACAGTTCACTTGAGCATATATAGGAAACACTTTTACATTTAACACAAAATGACCTTCGGAGAAAGCACTGAACATGCTGAGTGAGTGCCCCTTTCTTCAGTGGGAATCAAGCAGCTAAATAATGCAATTGACCTGAAAAAAAAATGACTCTAAGCTGTCTAGAAATTCATGTCTCATAGAAAAGCATCTAATTTTATTTGAGAATATAATATTAAGAACTTTTCTATGTATGAAATTTCACATTATATTTAAGAACAAACATTTACAAATTCAGGTACATTAAGGTCTGGGACAGATGGTATTATAATTTTGTGTACATGTTATATGAGCAATTCATAGAAATTATCTGAACAATGGATGTTTTCATTTTTAGAGCTTAATTTGATTGCCTCATTCAGGTTAAAAAATTATTTTGAAGACAGCTCTTCAAAATGTCTGTACAGATCATGTACAAACCATGTCCTGGCTAATTTGTTTTCGTTATGTAGATATAGCTACAAACCTTTTTAGTTATGTCCATTAGTTTTTCAGTGCAAACCTGTAGTTAGTAAGATGATACAAGAAAGCTGAATAATTTGTTTTGGAGAGTGTAAAACATTACCTGTACATAGCAAGTGAGAATGCACATCAAACAAAAGTAATGGCAACAGGTAAAGGAACTGAGGCCTTCACTAATCCTATTACCTTATTTTGAATATAAATAAATTGTGATTCAGTGAAGTTATACGAGTGGGATCAATATCACATAATAACGTTAGTTAATGTCATGCTTCACGTCTCCTTTAGCAGTTTTTCTGTCAAGACTCTTTTCTCACACCACAGTATTTATTCCATGTAAATATATGCATTGCAGAATAAATTGATGTTATAAAGATAGCAGCAAATTAGACACACATGCATTTTGAAGAAGTTCCTATAATGGGCAGTCATCTAGGGAAAATGATCTTTGATATAGATGCATTATTTCTGCTGGGGCTGCATACATTTAAAACTTAAAAAGAATTATTGATGTATTTGTAGTCAATAAATCATTTGATTATAAGCATCAGATTTGGAAATGTGAGAGAGAAGTTATGTCTTGCTCAGTATTGAGCTAGAAGAGAAGATAAGTAATAATTCATATCTCCAGATGTGAATTAAAACAATAAAGCAGAACTTTTCAAATACCAAAGAGGTCCTGAGGTCAAATAAAATAATATGTGATTTATACAGTTTGGATCCCGTAGCCAGCTGAATACCTAGGGATGTCTGCATTACCATATGGCTTTAGTTATGTGTAACATTAGGTAATGGAAAATTCAATAAGTTTCTAAAATGTGACTGAAGTAATGGTTTGACATTAGCTAAAAAATTATGTGCATTGCCTGGTGTCATGTGCTTTTTTACTGTCTTTTTAGTTACTATACTGGTTTATTCTATTCCATTCACAGATTCCTTTGACACTAATGTCATGCTTTTACAAAATAATTCAAGATTGGGGCATGGCAAAGATTCAGAAGAAAATTGCTTACTAGCCAATTAAATCATTATATGTTAGTAGCTTGTTATCAGATAAAGAAGTTATTTCAAAGTCATTTCCTGAAAAACTATTTAAATGAAAACACTCCCATGGTGTTTATGTTTTGAAAAATCTGTGTAATACAACTTTCATAAACTGTATATACTTTTCAGAAAACTCAGTGCAGATAGATAAAACTCAGCACAGAAAAATCAGCAGATAGAGATTTAAAATGTTCAATAGTTTAAAACTAGTTTACTTTTAACCAGCCAACTAATGTGAGCTGTCATATTTCACTTGGAAAGAAATTTCTGTTTTTTTGCTTTTATGTGTAAATTAATGCTGCTAAGGAATTAACCTTCTCTTTATATGTTAAATAATTATGTGCATAGTTATTGTTAATCGCTTTTTTTTTAACCATTTGTCACATTGTATCATTGCACATTTGTGTACTATACCACAAATAAATCAGGAATCAAGGTGGGAGTGTCAGCACATTGGCACATTTCTGCATTATTTATTTGTCAGAAATACATATGATTTGGATTTCCCTCCATGTTAGCAGCACACAAATATGAAGAAATCAAATCAGTATTGATTTACAACACAGATAATTATAGGTGAATGTGTAGGAAGGCTTTGTAATAGAATTCTGTCCGTCAACTCCAGGCCCAACTTTCTCATTATGTGTTTGCAGAAACTATATGATGGAATTTGTCTGGTGACATTTCAGGGATAGTGACTTTGATTTCAAAGGAAATGTTTCAGGTTCATTTCATTACCTTAGAAAAGTAAAAGCAAATTTGCCTTATAAAAAGCAATTACTTCTTAGCTGACCAGTGCACAATAGCAATATAAGGGAGATTTCTCATTCCACTATTCAAATCCTGAACCAGCAAACTAGTGTTTGATTTTGCTTTAAACCAATTTTACCATGTTTGAATTTCAAAAGCATTTAATCTTCATAGAGTAGGTTATTATAATGGAGATCATATTGCATTGGTATGAAATACCAGCTAAGGGACAACAGTGTTTTGTTTTGAATTTTTTTCAGTATTTATGGTATTTTACCAACAATATTTGGTAGAAAAGATTTATGAACATTTTAAGAAATAAAGAGAACATACTTTAAATTGAGAAATCACACTATATTTTCCCTCTGCAGTCATCTATTTATTATGAATAATAGTTTTATGAATTTTTAAGTGATATGTATGAAAAAATATTAAAATATTTTTATTCTACTATAATGACTTTTATGAATAATACGTTTGAAAAATCTGACTGTATCTTAGCTATGTTATTTTCATTTCTCTTCAACATTTTACTCTTTATAAACAAATACATTTCATACTCTTATGGAAGTATTTTTTTAGTATACTTCACAATTTTTAAAAATAGAAAGAGAGATCAGGATGCCATTTGCTAGTATAGATTTGTTGTCCTCCAGTATTAAGTCTAATAAGGGGTTAGATATGTCGACTGAAATAAAATCACACAACATGAGAGTTGTGGGTTAAGTTTTACTTGGGGCAAAATGAGGACTATAACCTGGGAGACAGCATCTCAGATGGCTCTGAGAACCTGCTCCGAAGAGGCAGGGGGAAACTCAGTGTTATATATATAATTTTAGTGAAGGGGGTACATGTACTCAAGCACACATTTAGGCAGAGGCTTGCTGCTAGTCACAAGGATCAGATGTAACCATTAATGAATTTAGTGCTTTTCTAGACATGAGGAGATGCAAATCTTTGGGGTCATAAAATCTTCTCCTGAGAATATCTTAAGTATCTGAACTATCTGAAGGCCTGTTCTGCCAATTTTCCCAGAGCCCAGAGTGCCTCATTCCTGATCTCCACCCTGAACTCCTTTCAGGGTGTATTGAAGGTCAACGTCAGCAGTGGCTGACAGCAGTTTATGATTTAATCCAAACAGAGTTAGATGGCAAGTGCCAACATGATCCAACCAGTGTAGAGGCAGGTGGCAAGTGCCAGTATTTAGTTGGCAGATGCAAACTACTCATCATTAAAAGTAATCTGATGAATACTGTAGAGTGGTAAAACCTAAACTTTGAAATTAAAAAAGAGAAAAAGGTAAGGCTTACATTAAACAAGATATTGTGTGTTTTCCGGTCTGGCTAATAGTGTGAGCTAAACTTACTTTCCATAAAAAAGAAAAAAAAAAAAAAAAGATCAGCAAGTGAAAAATACTGAAATACAGAGAAAGATGATCTCTAAATTCAAATGAGCTTTAACTGTATGGCATTGGAACTAGTAGCGAACATGGTATAGAGACAGATTTCAGGATTTAAAAAAATAGAAATTTATGTATATTTTTGTGAGTGTCAGAATATTAAGGACAGGAGATAAAAAATGTCTCATGTTATTTTCTTTTAAAATGTGTTAGCATTTTTGGATGTTATTTGAATGCAAATTAAAGTAATTTTTACAGTCTAGTTATAAAAGGTGATTTATATAACACTGTGTGTTAATAAATGATTTATACTCTCAATTCAGTACTATCATGCTTAGAGCCAACAGTCATGACTCATTTTTTATCAATGAGACTGCAATAAATTTTATGCATCAACTAAATATCAATGAACCTTGCAGAGCTATTAAAGTCTATCATTGCATCATCAAGTTTAGCAGATAAGTTTGAGCTTTTATCTCTATAAGAACAAAAAAAAAAGCATTACTAAAAATACTTTGACCATATAAATATTAAAGAAGAAGAGGAAAAAGTAAAAACCTGTGATAAAATATATGTGTATAGGAATGAAGAGGATGTAAATCACGTAAATGGGGTACATTATTTCCAGTGGGAATCAGGAGCATAAAAATAAGATAGTGAAGGGTGATTGGATAAATAAGAGAATAGTGCTTGAACAAAGAGATTTCATGTTCACTTGGGATAAATGAGAGAGGCACATGCAACATGCTTAAGTAAAAAAAAAAAAAATTGCTAGTGGTTAGAAGAGATATTTACAATTAGAATTGTAAATTAAAACTAACATTTATCATTGTAAACATAAATATTTAATACAGTCACAAAATTCCAGCTTCTTTCTTTAAAGAAATAGACTTTTTTGTGAACTTGAGAAAAATAGAATCAATATTTGAGATTACTTGGCAAAATTTGGTGAAGGGAAAATCGTTTTTTTCAGATATGTTAAAAAGAAAGATCAAATGCTATTTTAAAATTAAGTGTAAGGGAGGAAAAGTAATCTTCCTATTGTAGGGAAGCAAAATTGTTGGCACTCCAAAATGTCTCTTTGGCATGCGTATTATTTCAAATTGAAACAATCAAGGGCAAAATGACTAGAAAAGAAACTTTCACCTTCCCCTTCTGCTGCGTAAAATCTAAGATCAGATTCCATCCTGGCTGAGATGTTTGTAAGTCACACATCCTCCATAGACTCCCAGCTCCATTTTAGAGAGGACTCTTAGCAACACTGACTCCCTTTTGATTTTCCTTCAACAACAGGCTCTTAGGTATGTAAGAGGTATTTTGAGCAAAAGATGCTTAGACAGAAGGTTGAAAGAAATAAATGTGGAGCAGTTGCTCCTACCTAATAGAAGCAATCAGAGTTTTAGAAAGAAAGTGATATTTGATGTATGATTCCAAAATACATAACACAAAGGGGAAATTAGGAGCAAAAGCCTGGAAGAGTTAGAACGTGTGTTATGGAATCAGGTTCCACAGGTTTTCAAAAGCTAGTAATTGAGAAGTGAGTGTCAGCAGAAAGAATGACAATTTAATCAGAAAAATTTGTCAGTCTGGGAAGAAGGTGAATTCCTGTCCTGAGACCAACTCTAAAGATTCTGCTCAGCCATGACAGTTTTTGAGGGGGAAAAAGGGGCAAGAATCTCAATGACTCACTGAGGCAGGGGGTTGGATTCTGCATCATTATCCATTGCATGCAGACTGGCTGACTCTCTTCAGATATTATTTTGCCCACATGATCTGCCTGCAAGATTGTTAAGTGGGTTGGTAGGGGTAGAGAGCTAGTCATTCTTAAGCTAACTACTTAATTCTTTAATCTTACTTCTTTTAATCAAGAAAAAGAACAGACAAAGCTGTCTCTAGAAAGAGGAGTGACTAAATCTCTAGAAATTCTTATCAATGGAGAAGGCAAGAACTTGAATCTGCATAACAACCATATCTTCTTTTGCTGTGCTTTGACATAAACTCCCAGCCACACCCCCAGAATCTTTTTCTGTCTTTAGCTTGAGATGGTATTTAAGGTGATGATTTGGGCCGTTTGAGAGAGTTACTCAGTTTTCCTGGGTATCTGTCATGTATATGGGAGTTACACATGTTAGTAAATTTCCGGGCTTTTTTCAGCTGTTAATCTGTCTTTTATTACAGAGGTGTCTCAGCCAAGAACCTAGAAGGTGTTGAGGAGGAAGAAATTTTCCTCTATCCTTCTAGGTTCTTTTTGCTGCTCTAAGAATTAAATTGACACATAATAGATTAAAAGAAGAAAATCAAACAGAAGTTTAATAACATATATACATAGAAGAGACACAGAAAACTGGGTAACTCACCAGAATAGCTGAAACCTTCACTTCTGACTACTTACTGTCCTAATAAAGGCATCTAGAATGTCTTCCAGAAACTCAAGATACTTTTCAGAGCCTTACCCTAAAATAACTAGTGACAGCCATCCCTTAAGGGCAAATATTTCCTTTCTTCTGTCAGCATACAACCATATGACTTTTGCCTTTATAATCCCCTTACTGTTTCACCTTTCTGGAGCAATCTTTAAGTTAGTTTTTCTCAAATCTATACCTCCCAAATTGTAATTCTTAAGACCCTAAATAAATTATTTTCTTATTTGCACCTTTTTTTTTTTTTTTTGGATGACACTGAATTTCCAAAGGGAAACAAGAGTGTTCCTATTCAATGTTTTGTCCCCAGAACCTAACACAGTGCCTGATGTGTATTCTGTTATGACTAATACAGTAACTATAGGTGATAACTGCTAACACAAAATAGCAGCTAATGGTTATCAGTTATAGGTAATTTACCATGTGTCCACTGCTAAATTCTTTACATTGACTGTTCATTTAATTATTTCAACAACTCTGTACAGTTGATATTGTTATCTTCCCTATGCTGCTGAAGAAATAAATTAAGACAAATAGAACAATTTATGTATGTGTCAGGCAGGAAGAAATTTCCCCCTCTATCCCTCTGAGTTCTTGTGGCTGAACTAATAATTGACTTGACAAGGACAGATTAGCAGGGGAAAAAGAAACAAACTTTAACTTGTGGACACACAGGTCTCATAGAAGTAGGGCCTAAAAAGTGACCAAGGCAGGTAGCTTTCATACTTTTTAGACAGAGAAACAATATATTTGTGAGGAATCGACAGGACAAAGAAACTTAGGCTGTGTCTGTGTAATTAGTGGAGAATCAAAACAGAGTTTGGGCTTGAGGTAGTAAATAAAAAAGCAAGATTTGTTTACACAGACTTCTCAGCCCTGAATTTTGTGTCTCTGGTGATAAGGGTGTCCTTCTACCTTCAGATGTAGAAAATGCACCTTCCACATGAGAGATTTATTTCCCACTTTCGGGGAGACAGGGAAGAGGGTCAAAGAAGTCCTCTTACATTGGTCATTTCTTAAGTAGCTTTATTCAAAATAATCAATATGCCATTAAGGCATACTCAGGGGAAGGCTGCCCTGGGCCCCAAAAGATGAAATGTTTGGTGAATGTGAATACAAATCACAAAGTAACCAGACTGAATTGCATGTCCTCTGTGCCCGGCCTCCCAATTCTGTGTAATTAAAGACAACTGTATCTCAGTTTGAAAGGGCTCACCACAAGTGATGCTCCTCAAGATTTTCATAAGCTCATTTAGGGGAAAATGATATTTGGAGAAAAAAATAATTAATTTACTAGAATAAAATTTAAACATTGCACCTTAGGCAGATTTGACCTTAGCATGGTAATGACAGAGCTGCTTTTTCCTTTACCTATATGCCATTTCATCTGCTACCCTGGCTGACCCATTTGTTCTGCTTATAAAGCAAACAAGCAAGCAAACAGAAAACAGAAACACAGATGCTGCTTTGCTCTGAGCACCTGTATCATCAGAAAAGACTCATTCACATCTTCCTGCCACCAGCTGACCCAGAATTTTGCAGTTTGGACCCTCAGTCTGTTTGATTATATATTCACCAACTCCAAATCTGATCAACCTCAAACCTCTTTCATAAGATTAGCAAGATTAGTTCCTGGATTTTTATTCCATTGGTATTACAATTCATTAATTTTCAGATGTCTTTGGAGTTGAGTACTTTGGTCCTCTATTTTTAGTGTGACAGACAATACTTATGGAAAAAAAAAAAAAAAAAGAGTGTGGCATCATCCCAATGGATACTGCCTCACTTTTCTAACCACTGTGAGACTCTAAGTCTACTCCTGATGCTGAGTGGAGGTGAGCATGGAGATCACAGTGGATAGACTTTTCAGATCTTAGTGGAGGTTCTTAAACTCAAGATCTTAGTGCAAAAGAGAGAACTAACTCCACAAAGAAGTACTGACTTTTACAACCACGAGTATGAAAAGACATGGAAATATAGAAAAGTTGTCTCTTAGGGCCTTCTTGTTTTACCACTTGAAGACAAGTAATGGGCTATTGCAACAATTAACAATGGCGTACAATAGGAAGCTTATCAAATATGAGTTTTATGATTTCTAAAATATGTGTTTCAAATTTAAGTTGTTCTATTCCAGAAATGTACTGTGTTCCATCTAATTGCCAATCTTTTAAAAAAAAAAAAATCCTTCAAAAATATCTGCAGGAGTGTTCAAATAATCATTCAATCTAATTAACCAATAAGAAGTTTTAAAAATTTACTGGACTTTGTATGTAATTACATTCATTAAAAGCTAGAATGAAAGGTTAGGATTGGAAAAAGTGTTTCAAGACAGCATTATATTTAGCAACTAAATCCTTTACACCAAAAGGAGAAGCACAACTAATGCAGTAAATAAAAATCAAGAAAAAATACTTTAAAATAGTGATTTTCATTAAAAAAAATTAAGAGAAAAATTTAGTACAGAGATGAATGATGAATTGAAGGAAACATACCCAGTAAAATTCAACATTTTTGCTTAAAGATACTCAATACAAATTTCATGAGTTTTATTTTACCTTATGATTTTGATGATGGCCACAGCCAAGTTACTATTAGACCATACAATCTAATTTGTTTGTATGTCAAAGCCAGATCACCTATTTTCTTGATTATTTCCATCATTATGTTTTAAGCTGATGCATCTATTCTCTGTTGTCAAGGAGAAGAAATTTTCCTCTGCCCTTCTAAGTTCATCTGATTGGTATAAGAAGAAAATTTGCATGAAACATAAACAAGAGGAAATCAAACAAAAGTTTAATAACATGTATGAATGGGAGAGACCCAGGAGAACTGAGTAACTCACCAAAATGTCCAAAACCCTCACTTTAAATACCATCTTTTGCTAAAGACCAAAGAAGCTGTTGGGGGTAGTGGCTTAGGACTTCAGAGAGGAATAAGGCAATTCACATGGAAATGAAAAGCAAATGTTTAGTAAACATATGTTTGCTGAGCCCTGCAGAGACAGAACGACATAGAGTGGACTCTGATTTCTAGGCTCTGCCAAGTTCCCCTCAGCCACCAAATCTAGCTCATGTTCTTTGCATATATCTCTACTGATAGTTGTATTCCAGGAAAAGACCCTTTTTCTAAATTCTCTTAGGCAGTTACGTTGGAAGTAGCAAGAAAAACTTCCTGAATTTTCTGTTTCTTGAAAATAATCAGCCTAAGTTAATCCTCATGCTAAAGAGACACATTTTGGGGTGGCAAATTTTGCTTCTCTAAACTGTCAGTTGTAAACTGTAGCCTCTGAGAGTCACTTTCAAGGTTTTGTTCAACTCTTCTGAAAATCAAGTGACTGTTAGTTGATTCATCACAAAATGACTTCTCTCTACTGAATTTTGCTAAGAATGGGGTTAAAAGGCATACCATTCTGAAACAGAAGGGAAGGGGGCAGGACACAACCATTGAAGGAAAGATACAGCAATTGAGGACAGGACAAACTGGTTAGAATCAAGATGGCAGAAAATTTGACTTCCAGT
This sequence comes from Camelus dromedarius, assembly GCF_036321535.1. Lineage (NCBI taxonomy): Eukaryota > Metazoa > Chordata > Mammalia > Artiodactyla > Camelidae > Camelus > Camelus dromedarius. The sequence continues at coordinate 11,410,236 of NC_087444.1, forward strand.
AGACCTTGAGCCTCATGGCATTCCCTCAGGCACTAGAATAGTTCCTAGGCTGACCTTAAAAAGTCAAAAAGTGGACGGGGGTGCCCAAGTCCTGGAAATCCCTGCCCCTTCCCCAAAGTAGTTAGAATAATCCTCCTACACATTAACATATGAAATTACCCAGCCCATAAAAACTAACAACCCCATTCCTCATGATCACTTCTCTTGCCTTCTGAAATGACCCACACTCTGTCTGTAGACTGTGTATCTACTTAATTTTTAACACCCCCACACCTCTCAGCCTCTCTCCCTCTTGCCTTTTGAGATAGCCCACATATTAAGCTGTTCTCCGTTCTGAGTGAGATGGACTGCATTTTGTCTATAGCATGTGTATCTAAATAAACTTGCTTTCACTTTACTTTGCCTTGCTCTTGAATTCTTTTCTGCGCAAGGCAAGAACCTATTCTCCGGCAAAAACACCCACAAGAATCTAAAGGGGAATGACAAACAAAGAGCAGGACAAATGAAAATATCCATGTCCAAGAGACAGTTCTCTACTGGCAATAAACTGGCATTACAAAGCAGCAGGAGCGCTTTAGGCAATGGGCACTATCAGATCTGAGACAAAACAGAAGCTACATGAGCAACAAACTAAGGAAGTTGTAGCAATAAGCAAACGTGTGAATACAAACATTTGTAGGCACAAAGAAGATATATCTCCAAAAAAATTATCAGAACCTGCTTTTAAGACTGTATTTTGAAGGAGCAAGATTTAATCTCAAAAAAGTTGATTTAACCTTTTAGTTGGGAGTATTCATTTGGCCATAGATGGAAAGTGTTGAGCTAGTGAATCAGCAGCAGGTGGTTACAAGGTTCTTAAATCGATGCACATATGTTGTAGCCATTTGTATTTAACAGATTCACATCATTATCCTGGAGGGAGATATCATGTTAAATCTGCCCTTTGTGACAATGAATCTTGCTGATTATGAGTTCTAAAAGGGGCTGTACAAATTATCTAGTTCAATGTTCTGAATGTATTATTGTGAAAAAATAGTCCAAGCCAATTTAAATAACTATCCAAGGTTTAAAGTTTAAAGGTCAAAAACAGTAGGCTAGAACCCAATTCTCTTGACAATTTGGGGTTTTTTTTTCTTTTTTTCATTACATCACATGGTCTTCTCCACCACATAGGCAATTTTTTCTTAGCCTAAAAATGAAACTACAATTCACTGCTACCCTGAAAAAAGATATAATAAAACTAGCTTTGGTGAAAATTAATAATTTGGCTATTTCTCCAACTTTAGAATGTTCCAAATATAATAGATACCTATAAGCTACTCCTTTTTGGTAGCTCAAATAATAACTCTATAATATATTATGTCTATACCCTGCTGATATTGTAATAGACTTTTGCTTCAATCTGGCAACATTGTACAGCTTCAAAAGAACACCATCTCCTCTGCTATGGTGTGAAATCAAAATAACAGTTTTCTTTAGTTCCATTATTTTTACTATGTAGTTGCAGAAATTTTAAAGCATATTAACATGTTTCAACTGTTAGTAAATTGCTTTTGCTTCTTTTGGAATAGAAAATAACTACTATGAACTGAGGCTTTGCAGGGGTTCTATAACTATAGACCAAAGAAGATCTTAATTTGTGAAAATCAAGTCTGCTGTTCTAGGACATCCCTAAGTGGTCTGTAGAATTAAAAGCACAGCCTGAGTATGGTTTTTTCTGATGTATAAATTAGGAGTAGAGTTTGCATTTTATTCCAATAAGTGTTACTGAACCAAACTTAAGTCGGCCGGACAGCAAAGCCAATTTCCTTACACCAAGTTGTGATGAAGGAAAAGCACAGCATTCATTTGCAGGGCACCAAGCAAAGAGTTCTGACGGCTGATGTTCAAGAGGCCTAAATCCCCTGATGATTTTCAGGGAAGAGTCTTTAAAGGCAATACGTTGGGTAGGGCAGCAGGGTGCATGATTGATTGGTGGTGAGGTGACAGGGTAGTGTTCCAGGAATCTCAATTATCCACCTCCTGGTTCTGACCAGGGTCTCAGCATGTAGTTACCATCCTCCACCTGGGGTGGGTGGGGGTTAGTTCCTGCAGAACAATCAAAGATATGTATCAGATTGTTATGTATATCCCTTGAGGAGGGACTAGGACTCTGTTTATTGCTGAACTATTGTTTCTTGATTGCCTTCCCTTTGTTTCTGCTTTTCTTCCCTTCCCTAATTAGTTACTGCTTGAATCAGCTCTTTGGAACTTAGGGGAGTCTATTAAGACCTAAAGCCTTATTTTGCAAACAAGAAACAGGGGATACATAAAGGATTTGTACTTTGGAGGGCCCCACAGGATCCTGCTCACTTTCAATCCCACTTTTCCTTGATAGTCCTCAATCTTGAGGGGGACAAGGTCAGGACAAGAAAGGGACTAAAGTTTTGAATTGAGAGGTTAATCAAAAACTTGGCAGAGGAACTAGGTTTTAGGGCAATGCAGTTTCATAAGTAAAAGTTCAACATCAGGTTCCACCAGAACTTGTCTTGTTGATCTTACCTTTCCTCAAAATGTGCATTGTAAATGGATAGGAAAAATCTGTTAGTGTTAGAGGCAATTCCATAATGATTAAAAATGTAGTGAAATTGCAGCTGAACCCTGGGAATGACTATGTATCCTAATGATCATGTCAAGGAGAAATATACATGTGGAAGATATACACTAAAGAAGTCTAGTCATGCTACAACTGATTTAAAGAATGATACTGTAGGGGAACAGAACTTAACACCCACCGAATGTTTCTCTTTCGCATATGAATTATTTTAAGCTGGTTATTCCCTAAGAAATAGCAAGCAAGAGGAAAACTCTGAAAACTGAGTACAAGTTACCCTTTTGTAAGAAGCATTTACATGTATAAGGGAAATCTCCATTTGTAAAGGTGTCTCCCTCACTGCACCTGTAAGAGGAGACGATCCATATCTCTAGACTATCAATGGGGAAGGCAATGACTTAAATCTGCATAACAACCTTACCCTTGTTTACTGTGTTTTCTCTCCTAACCTCTTATAACTGGTTTTATAGCTGACTCTCCCCACCCTCAACATCTTTTGGTTTTAGCTTAGGATGATATTTTAAATGAGGGTTTGGGGCATTTTGGTGAGTTGCTCAGTTCTTCTGGGTCTCTCCCATGCATACATGTTATTAAACTTTTGTTTGATTTTCTCCTGTTAATCTTTCTCATGGCAATTTAATTCTTACACCTGCCAGAACAACCTAGAAGGACAGAGGAAAATTTCCTCCCAATACCAGTTCAAGGAAAGGCAAATTGATGTGCTCATAAAAGTTTGAACATTAGGAAGATAATGCTGTATATAAAAGAATGGTGATAATATGAGAAAGAGAAGTGTCTCCAGGTAACTTTGGTTGCAACAACACACGTGGAAAACCTTTACAATATAGCTGTGACACTTTCTACCATTTAGTGTTTCTCTCTTTTCCATTTTTTTTCTCTTGGTAAAAACAAACAATATGAAATTTGTTCTGGAATGTTAATTAGAGGATTTTCTTTCCTCTCTTCACTGGATCTCGGATATCTAGATACAATTTTTTTTTTAGCTAATGTACTGTAAACCACATATTTAAGTTATTTTACATGTTTCAATTGTACAAATTGAGGAGGTATGACATAGAAACACAATTGTGAAATCAGTATCTATCAAGATAGTGGACTTTTCCATTGCTTTCAGAGGTCCTTTGTACCCCTTTGTAATGCCTTTCTTTCAACATTCTGTCCATAGGCATGGTGATCTGTTTTGTTGCTATAGATACGATTCTATTTTTAAGAAATATATCTAGATGGAGTCATATAGTCTGACTCTTTTTTAAATGTGGCTACTTTTTTCTTAGTAAAATATATCTTCAGTGATTCATCCATGCTGTTTTATGCATCAATTGTTGAACAAAAACAAAAAGTATTCCATTAATGTGTGTACCACAATTTGTCCACACCGCTTTTGATGGACTTTAGAGATTTTTTTCTTCCTTCCAGTTTTTGGCTGTTACAAGTAAAACTGCTGTGAGCATTTGTATAGAACCTGTTATGGGCTGTTGGTAACATGGTGATGCATGTGGTTTGATAAAAGAATTTACCAGAGATAAAGTGTGGGGATAGAATGGAGTTTATTAGGGTGTGCTGTCATAGACAACAGAGGGCCGCTCAGGTGAGAGGGGCCTGTGTGAGCACCAAGGCCAAGAACAAGGGAAAAGTTTAATAGTTACGCTGCTATAGGCAACAGCCGGCCTCGCAGGGGAGAGGTGCCTGTGTGAGTGAGACAGGAAAGGGGCAGGGCTCAGCCATTCAAGGAATGCTGCAGCAATTAACATCAAAATGGTGGAAGATTCAATCCCCAGTAGGCCTTGAGGCTCAGGATGAAGAGATTTAACTTCTAGCAGATCTTTAGCTTCATTATACACAGATTATAATATTAACATGGTGAATAACACGCCCACAGGCACCATGGCAGTCCCAAGGCTAGCCCCAAAAGGTCAAAGATTGGGAAATGACCAACTGCCTGGGAATCCCAGCCCCTTCCCTGTAGACTGGTCCTTCTACTTATTAGCATATGAAGCCTCCAAGCCCATAAAAACCAGCAACACAGCGCCTCGGGGCCACCCCTCTCTCTCTCTCTGTCTTTGGAGACAGGCCTGCATTCTGTCTCTGGAATGTGTACCTACTTTTAATCTGAGCACCCAACCCCCACACCTTGTGGCCTTTCTCTTGCCTTTCACTGTATCTCTCTGAATAAATCTACCTTCACTCAACTGTGGCTCGCTCTTGAATTCTTTCCTTGCGCGAAGCCAAGGACCCACATTTGGTGGGACACGCACATCCCAGGGACTCAACCGAAGCCTGGAACATGGCCCTTCTCACACCCCACATCCGTTTTCCTGCATCATAAGTACCGAGGGCCGGTTGTTGGGTGTTTTCTAAGATTGGGTCACAAGGTGCCTGATAGGCTGGTGCAGAAGTCTCTGATTGGTGTAGGTAAAGTAAGACATCCATGAAGACCAGTGGGGGTTATGACTCTGAGAAGGTGGGCTGTAACAGGCCAGGCTGGGCTGTTGAGATTAGGCATTCCCTAGGGCTATCAGTTTGTTAGGGCAAACACGCCCAGTAAAGAATGTACTTTATCTGTTGAGGGATCACAGGCAGACATCTGAGAGCCCAGAAATGGGGGTCATTGGACTTTGAAGGACATCATTTGGCCTGACAGAACCGTTACATGAACATTTGATCTTAAAAAGTAATTTTGTTTTCATGGATTCTATTATTATTTTGTATGTTATTGATTTCTTTGCTTATCTTTATTATATCCTTTTCTCTTTTTTATTTTGATTATTTTTTGCCTTTCTATTTCTGGTTTCCTAAGGTGGTGCCTGAATTGATTTTTAAATCTTTCTAATTTTCTAAAATAATTATTTAATGCTGTAAGTGTTCCTTAAAGTACTTCTTTGCCTAAATCTCATAATTTTGATGTTCTAGGCTATGATTTTTCTCCTCTACTTTTCACCATTTTCATGTAATATGGTTATTATAGTTGTGCTTTAAAATCTATTAAGTTGCTATCATTTTTGGTTTTTGCCTGGGCATACATCCTATTTGAGAAATCTTAACATATCTTGGAACTACTGGATATTAAATAATAACAGATTTTTGTCTTACACAAATACATAAAGAAGTAATATTCTCCTACTTCTATATGTAAAAATTAAATGTATTAGGTAGTTAAATATATAATCTATGGGTCAGAAATAAAACATTCCAAACATAATATCAAAAGCAAAACCTATAAAGAAAAAAAAATACAAGTGTTTGGAAGTTTAAAAAAAAAATCAGTAAATCAGAAAGCAGGTGGTAGAATAAAAATTAAATAATTGCCTATAATTCTATTTTCTGAACTGTTTACAAACCAAAACAGAAACCTAAGGAAAATAGGCAGAAGATACATCAATACATCATCCATTATGACAGGCAGGATTCAAGATGACTTCAAATGAGCCATGCTCTCTGGTAATCCCTTTCCCTTGGACGATGCCTCACCTGTAACTGCTTCTAACCAATAGCCATTGGGGTGCTTGCTCCATCGACTTTAGGCGCCTTAAAGGCAGAGGTGATGAGATAGTCACTCTCATGATTTTGTCTTAGCTTACTGAAGATAAGTCACTCTGTTGGCCTTGAAAGAAGCTGCCTTTTTGTGAGAGGTCCTGTGAGAGGACAAAGGGGCCAGGAACCGGCAGCAGCCTTTTGGAGCTAAGAGCAGTCTCAGCTGGTGGCTAGAAAGAAAATGGGCTTCTACCCTGCAGTTCCGTGGAACTGAATTCTGCCAACAACTTCGCGCGCTTGGAGGAGGATACCAAGCAGCCCGGAAGACACCCTGATTTCAGGCTGGTGAGACCATGAGAAGAGAAGCCAACTGACACATGCCTGGCTTCTTGACCCACAGAAACTACAGTATAATAAATAAATGTTACTTTACAATATTAACTGAATGGTCATTTGATATGCTGCAATAGAAAACTAATGCATCTATTGCAGAATAAACATCACCAAAGTGTGATGTTTATCTAAAATATAAAATCATAGCAAGCATCAGTACATGTATTTATTTATCCACATTAATGTATCTATATTTTTTATTTCTAAAACTGATTTTCAAATTTTTACATTTACATTTAATTTATTTCTACAGTTTACATCTACTTCAATTTATACAAATTTTTGTTATGTGTCAGTATCCATAACATCACTTTATTTTGACAAGAATGTAGAGCATAAAATATTTTCCTACTTTACTGATGAAATATGTACTTGATAAATATTTACTAAATTTCTGACAAAGCTAGAAACTCAGTCAACATTTGGTACTGATCACAGTGTTAGTTGGCAAATACAGAAAATATAAGGAAAATTAATTGGGATTCTTAATAACACATGACAAAATCCCAGTTTTCTGTTTGTATATAATATATATTAATATATATATAACATCGTTATATATTGTGTATGCATTTATTATTTTTTTCTCCAAAATACATATATATAGGAAATATATATGAATTTATTTGATATTTTATTGACAAAGATTATTCCTGGACTATGGATATCTGCATGATTTTGTAAGCAGTAACTTCTTTTTGTTTTTATTTATGTTACTTTGCAAAGCATGTGTACCTTTTGAATATCAAAATTAAACTTTTAATTTTTCTCATTTATAAATAATCAGATGATAATTTATTATCTTTCTTTCATTTTACAATTGTTATTTTGGTACCACAAATGTGTTTTATTTTGTGGTCACTTACATGCAAATTTTATCCCTTCTCCTTGTTTGTAAACTCTTTAAACAGTTATTTTTGCCAGATGTTCAGTCAATATGTGTAGAAAGAATAGGTAAATAATTCTTAAGATGATCAATAGTGCGGTCCTTTCCACTCATGAATACTTTTTAAAGTAGCAATGTCTTTGAAAAATATTTATGTTGAATAATTAGATGTCCTTTCTGTGGTTTGTTAAAGTAGTAACTTTACAAAATATCAAGGATGGATTTAGCAACTTTTTTTTTTTTTTTTTTTTGCCATGCAAACTACCATTACTACTCAAAGGCACTAATTAAACTCGACTGAACCCATGGGAGGCATTAGACAGGTGGAGTTGCAACCTGCTGTGAGCCCAATTAATGCAGGAAAACAGATGTGGGGCATGAGGAGGGCCGAGTCCCAGGTCTCAGTTGAGCCCCTGGTACGTGCCCTGCCAAGTGTGGGTCCTCGGCTTCACACAGGAAAGAATTCAACTGCGAGCCACCGTTGAGTTAAGGTAGATTTATTTAGAGAGATACATACTGCATATAAGGCAAGAGAAAGGCAAGGAAAGAGGTATGGGAATTGGGTGCTCAGGTTAAAGTAAAAGTAGATACACACTCCATAGACAGAGTGCTGGCCATCTCAGGATAGAGAGCGCAAAGGGCCACTAGGCGTGGTGTTGTCACTTTCTATGGTCTCAGTAGCTTCACACGCCTACAGGTGGGATCAATCCAACTGCCCTGGGGAAGGGGCTGGGAGTCCCAGGAATCGGGCCACTGCCGGTTCTTTGGCCTTTTGCGGTTAGCGTTGGGGCTGTCATGATGCCTGCGGGCATGTTATTTGATCATGCTGTTACAATGAGCATATAATGAAGCTCAGGGTCTACTAGAAATTAAACCTCTTAATCCTCAAGGCCAACTAGGAGGTGAATCTTCCACCATTTTGGTTGCTGTCATTCCTTGAGTGGCTGTGCCCTGCCCCTGTCCCTCCTGTCTCACAATAATCTTGATATCAGGAGTATTATTAAGAAGGAAGAAGGAAGGTCATAGATCTAAAGATAAGCACAATTGAAATCCCTGCCCAAGTCAACAATTTGTATTTTTGTATGATTTCTTTCTAATTTTTAAAAATCCTTTATAGCATAATATCAATTCTGACATAGAAATTTCAGTTATCTCCAAGCATGCTAAAACTGCCACTCTCACCTCTAAAATAGCCATTCCTCCTCTAGACTTTTTCAATAGGACAAGGGAAACGTTTCTTGGTGGTTGCCATTGACAGAAATTTTAATAGAAATCCCATAATAGAGATTTAGGAGGAATAGAAAGAGCATGTCTAGAATACTGCCACTAAAAATAGTCACAACTCCTGGGTGGTTACAAGCACTGCTCTATATACTTTACATGTGTTAACTCATTTAACATTTTCCCAGATAGAAAACATCTCTGTCACAATTTTGGACATCACAATAACTTCAAATTTCCTTTATTATCCTTTTGTATGATTCATTTTACTTTTAATAAGCCTGAGAAATCAATGAGATTGATGAAAACCTGTTTGTTTCCCTTGCAAGAGTATTAATTTCAAGATCTATATATATATGACATAAAATAATTAAAAGGCGGTTTTCCTGTTTACTAAATGCTCTTCCACTTAACATCCATGTGAAAAGAAACTTGATTACTAATTTATGTGAATTTTTAATTGATTTTGATATCATCCTGGTGACTTGCTATAACCCAGAACCTATTTCTCTTAATACAAGTAAGACTAAAAAGCAGACTACATTTCATCAAAAATGTGCAATTGTTAAAATATTTTAATGTAATTTTTTCTCAAAATCATGCATGTTTGAGCAATACATGCAGTTGGAAATTGGCAAATTTTAAAAACTCATAGTCTTAAGGCAACAGTGTTTCAGATACATAGATGATTGCTCACCTCTAGGTAGAAACTAAATTGAAAAAATATTTTTCCCAAGGTATATTTAAGGAAATTGAATATATTAGATTATTCATAATCAGATTTTTTTCCAAGGATGATGAAATGAACTTTTGGATATACAAACTTGGCAGTTTTCATTACATATATTTTTGAGAAATCAAAATTTAAATACCACAGTGTCTTTTTCACATAATATTTAAGTTACTTTTTTGGATTATTGAAATAGGACTTTAAATTGGAAAAACTTAATTTTCTACCTCCTGATATAGAAAAAGAACTTACTATATATACTTTTTCTTACTATATATATATATATATATTATATATATATATTTCTTACTATAAATATATATATATATTTTACTGTGTATCTTCTTTGCTACCTACAATACTAGCACATTCACACAGAACAGTTTACTTCTGACACTAACATGTCACCAAATATGTGGAGATATTTTTCCCACATCAGCCCATGACACCTACAATTTAACTCAGTTCTAACACAGTCTACCTGGAGATAGTGTCAGATCCTATGAGCTAGGGCTCAGTCCCTTGAGACTGCTCCCACCCTACTTCATATGCCTGTCTCAAGTAGTAGGTCCCAAGGGTTACTCACAATGTCTGTCTGACTTGGTTAAACATCTGAAGTTCCTATGACCCCTTCCTCAAACTTGATTAATTTGCTAGAGTGACTCATAGAACTCAGGGAAACTTTTAGATTTACCAATTTTAAAGGATATGCTATAAGATACAGATAAACAGTCAGATGAAGAGATATGTAGGGCAAGGTCTGGGAGGGTCCTGAGCGCAGGAGATTCTGTCCTGATGCAGTTGGATGCTTTACCTTCCCAGGGTGTGTTATGTTCACCAGCCTGGAAGTCTGTGAATCCTTTCAGGATTTTATAGAGGCTTCATCACATAAGCATAATCACACATTACCTCCATTTTCAACCCTTCTCCCTTCTCAAGAGAACGATGTGGAGGCTGAAAATGTCAAGCTTCTAATCATGGTTTGGTCCAGAAGCCCACCCATAGGCACCTCATTTAAACAAAAGACAATCCTATCACCCAGGAAATTAGAACAGTTTTAGGAGCCCTGTTTCAGGAGCCAGGGGCAGAGATCAACATATGTTTCTTATTATAAATCACAATATGACAGTCTTAATTTGAAAATAATATACAGGCCACTCAAGATTAACTTAATGTTATTCATAATGGTCTCTAACTTCCAATACCTACTAATTATATAGAATATAATTGATAGTCTAGTTTATACTGCATAATAAAATAGAAATATAGTACCTGATCTCATTGTGCTTACTCTCCCATGGAAAAAAAGTAGGTTTTAATTTTTTGAAGTATTAAATATATTACAAAAAACTATGATAAAGTGCTAAGAAATTCAGTGTGCTTTGAGGGTATTTACAAGGGAACATAATTTAGAATACGAGTTCAGAAAAATCTTTTCTGATGAAATGGCATTTAAGCTGAGTCTAGAAGGATGCATATAAATTGGGCAGAATATGTGCTTGAGTTAAGGAACATTCTAGATAAGAAGCTCAATTGGAAAAGGCTCTGAAGCAAAAAGAGGTTGATAGATACTGGTGCCTTTGAGTCTAGGGTGACTGACTTACTGTAAAGGTTAACATGCCTTCAGCTCAATCAGTAGAAGAACATATAGGCCAGATTATGCTGACTTTATAGGTTACGTTAAGGATTTGAGATTTTGTTATATGTCTAGTTGAGGGCCACTGGAAGACTTTAAGCAGGAGAATCATGTGCTCAGATGTGTACTATAAACAAGAAATAATCACTCTGACTTTTTGGTAAATAACTGTTTAAAGAACGGGCAAAACGAGATAGGAAGGTCCAACCAGTGGAGGAATAGTAACATAGATGATAGCATTGGGGACATTGAGGTATATTTGGAGAACAAATTGAGGAGGACTGGTGATTAGTTATATGTGGTAAGTGAGAGAGAGAAGATATGTTGAGAAAGACTCTATATTTGTTTGTTTCGAAAACATGAAAATGATTTCCAAAATGTTTACTTTGTTCGTTTTATGACCCATGCCATTGTCAAACAAAAAAAACAACATTTTAATTAATTAAACATATTTGATTCATACTCCTCCAAAAATGATTCCATTTGTCAATGGTATAAAATTGAATAAAATGTAATTTGCTAAAATTTATTAGCTATGACATAGGTTTGACCACTGAAGAGCAGTTGATAATGAATATGGTTCTACAATCATCTAACTACTTAGAATTTGACTCATTACTTAAAAGAGCCCTAGGCTCAAGACAGGACAAAATTAGATATAACACCACAGAGGAGACAAATAACAGAAGCAGAGGTTTCCAGATTTACTGGGCTTCTCATAGTCTGTGTCTTTTCAGAAAGCAAGAACTCAGGTTCCAAAACCCGTATTGTTTTTAGTGACTGAAAAGTGTTACAAACTAGAAGAAAAACGTGGCCAATTATACATTGTGGAACTTTGAGACTTGTAGAAAGCAAATCTCAAAGAATCAGAGATACACATTTGAGATGTGATGTATATAATTCAGCAGTCTTGTAGTCATATTCAACACTTTGGATATTATCTTTGGAACAGTAAAAATTTAGTGAAGACCATTAGGCAATATGTTAAGACATTATGCAAAAATATGTATTTTGATATATCATTATGTGTGCAGAGTAAAGAATAGTTTGTAGATATTTTTTAAATACTATAGAATTGAAGTTTTAAAAAGAATTAGCAAACCAAGCCAACAGAATGAATCCTTTTTATAAGGCAGTATCTATAATATTTAAGATTCAGATAACTTCTGGAGATTTAAATGGTGTTTTTAATAGAGTCCTAGTATTTACATTTGACAGGATAATTAGATAAAAACAATGAATAATGTGGTTTAACCATTCTTTTTCTGTAATTCACTGTATAAATACTTTACTTTAAAAATTTGAACAGCATAATGATTTCCCATATATATGTACCTCTTATTCACAATATGTAGCTTAGCAAACTGAAATTTTTAAAAAGTGAATAGTTTGCTGAAGTTCAGAAAGTTTTAAGCGACAAAACTATGTTTTAGACCTTTGATCTGATTATTAAATAAATCAAGGATAAAACCTAGGTTTTCTACTGAGGAAACTATCTGAATGTAATACCCTAAAAAATTGAATATCTAAAACTGCACTGTAGAATCAGAATTTGAACCCTAATGACCCCATGATTATATATTTCATGAGGTTCTATATGAAATAACTCAAAAGACTCTCTTTAAAATTTCATCTAAAACTGATAAACTTTCCTTCCTTCTCAAAATGTCTGAGTTGCTTTTTATTTATTTCACAGTTTTGTTAGAAAAATTTTAGGTATTGCTTTTTTTTTTTTTAAATGAGTTAGTTCCAACTTTTAATATATAAAGTCCCATTGATCTGATCCATTCTTTTCAGAATCTGTGAATGTTTTCCCAAGGGCTACATAGCACAGTACATTTTTAAGGTACGTAAGCCATTCAGTTTCTGTTGCAACTATTGGAATCTACTCTTGACTACTCCAAAGCTGTTATAGACAATGTGTAAATGAGTTGGCATGGCATGTGTTCCAGTAAAACTTTATTTACAAATACAGGTGGCCAAATTCCTGAATTTATGAGAGATGAGCTGAGTTTTCGTCAACATAGAACAACAAATGCGGGGCTTGTTTAATTTCCTAAAGTGTGTCCTTTTAGCTTTACTTTCATTTAGTGTTCAAAGCACCTTTAGATACAAATACAGCTTCCATATCCACCACCTTTATGTGCTCTTGACTCTGCTCTGACAAAATTCATATTCTGTTTAATTTATTCATGTAAGATGAAAATAACTGCCACAGTGTTTCATCTTCTCTACATGTTTGTAATTTAACACTAAGCAAATGCTGATTTCAAAGTATAAAAATCCATTTGTGGAATTCTGAGCATTAGTCAGTCAAATATAAATCAGGGTAGATACATTTCACAGATACGTAATCTTTGGTCTATCTATCCAGTTGGATTTGAGTTGATCAGTGAAGATTAGCATCTGTGAGCTGGCTTCAGAGCTTTATCATGGGATCAGCTAAGTTCTCTCCAAGTTTGTGCAACATTTTACTATACAACGTTAACTTTTGGGATTTTCATCTCTTCTCTTGGAGTATATATGCGTGCCAGAGATTTGAAGCTATCTGGTTGATTTTACACACTTACACTTTAAATTCACTTACAGTTGCATTTTACTTTTTAATCCCTACTTTCTCATTTTGCTCCTAGTTTAGATTTATCCTTGTCTCTCCAATTAAATGCTACACTGTATTTCATGTTGGAGTCATGTTTATTCTCTTCTTTCTTGTACATATAGCAATACTAATGAAATAAAAGATTGAAGATAATAATTTTAGAAGATTATTTTGGTATGATGTGAGGAGAAAATTATACTGTAGAGGGGAAATGTGTGGGTTTTTTTCCCATTTAAAATTATTCTCTTCCCAAAATGTGATTTTTTTAATTCAAAATGATACGTTCTCCCCAACAGATTTGAGAATCTTAATTGTAGAACATATATATTCCTAAATATTTACTTACTTTCTTGGGACTATATCATAAGCTCCCACATATCAAAATTAATGAATCTTATAAGCTTTCCTCTTACCTAAATTTCTCATTGTTTGTATTATATCAGCAGATGGCACTATCTGAATAACCCACTTAAATTAATTTCTTTGATACTTATGCTATTTTAAAATTATTTTAAGTGTGCTCACGGTGAGCAGAAAGGTTTGTTAAGCATAAGGCACACTCATTCTAATTTAATGCAGAATATATTTATTCAGTTGGCACACTCTAGATTGACAATAAACTTCCTGCCTTTGAACTCCATTCCCAATATAGAATGTTTTCATTGTTGCTAATAGATAGACTATGAATTTTTTACTTTTGTTTCAATAGGAAATTTCCTGTTTCATTTCTTCTTGCCTAAAAACTAAATTGCCTTGATTATGTCCTAGTCTGTTTGGGCTGCTATAACAAAATACCACAGACCACTTAGCTTATAAACAGCAGAAATTTATTCCTCACAGTTCTGGAAGTTCAAGATCAGGGTGCCAGCATGATTGGGTCTCAGACTTCTTATATTCTCACTTAGCAGAAAGAGTCAGCTACCTCTCTGGAGCCTCTTTTGTCAGGGCTCTAATGCCATTAATGAGGGCTCCACCGTCATGACCTAATCATCGCCCCAAAGCCCCACATCCTAATGCTATCACCTTGGGCATTGTGTTTTCAACATAAAAATTTAGGGAGTGGGGCACAGATATTCAGACCATAGTGCCTTAGGTGAGACTCAATCTTATTCCTTTAAGTCTTTTAGTATCTACACCTAAATTCATGGTTATAATAGCTGAGCCTCCACTCTCTTCTGATGTATAGTGCTATGCCAACCATCACCTGTTTTAATTCCTTATTTTTCTCTCTGCTATTGCAATGGATATCTGGAAAGAAGTTTGATAATGTCTATCTGGAGAGCGTTCAGTGCCTCCCTCCATGACCTCATAATCTCTATCTATTGATACATTGGACCTATAATGTTTCTACCACCTGCCTGAGCTTTCTCTGATTGTCCACAAACTTTACCTCTCTTTAGATCTTGTCTCTGGTCTCCATTATATGCAGCCAATCCCTTAAATAACCCCATTCAACTACTGAACAATTCCCTTTAGTGAAAAGAAAGAAACTGCCCTTACATCCATATAATTGGTATTGATTTTAATAATGAGTTCAGGAAAGTAAAATGTACCCTTGAATTCTAACTTAAAAGCCAATTTTAATCTTTAATTGGTAATTGTTGGTTCAGTATATCAGAAAATAAGGGTTTTTTAAGCAGGTGTAATTAGCACTATCTGCAGTGCTGTCTAAAAACATTACGGTGAGATACCATTTTCACTTATTGGATGGGCAAACATTAAAAGGCTGATGAAATACAATGATTGCAAAGATGTGGACAAATGGTTACATTTGTTCATGTCTGATAACAAAGTAAATTATAAAAATTTTATAATATTTCTGGTCATTACTATCAATTTTTTTTTCATTTCTTAATTTCACTTTTTGTGGGGGAGGTTATTTATTTATTTATTTATTTATTTATTTATTTATTTATTTATTTATTTATTTATTTATTTTTAATGGAGGTATTGAGGATTGAACGCAGGACCTCCTGCATGCTAAGCGTGCACTCTACCACTTGAGCTATACCCTCCTCCATTACTATCAAAATTTCAATGTACCTAACATTTTATTCCCAATTACACTTTGAAGCCTATTTCTTACCAAAATAAAAGCAATGATATATAAGATACATGGGCAAGATGTTTATTGCAGCTATATTTGTATGGGCAAAAAACCCCAAAACAACACAAAAATTGTTAACAACCTCATGTTTGTCACAGGGAAATGATAAGTATGTTATAATATATGCTCATTTTTATACATTAAGCTACTGTTAAAAAGATTGAATTAGATCTGCATGTACTATCTCCGAAAGAGAGCTATGATAACCAAGTTTAAAATGTTGCCTAGTAATCAGTATAGTGTTTTCTTTTTTTGCTTTTTTTTAACTTCAAGTGTAAATGTCTTTTTTTAACTTTTTTTTTATTGAGTTATAGTTATTTTACAATGTTGTGTCAAATTCCAGTATAGAGCGCAATTTTTCATTTATATATGAACATACATATATTGTCACATTTTTTTTCACTGTGAACTACCACAAGATCTTGTATATATTTCCCTGTGCTACACAGTATAATCTTGTTTATCTATTCTACATTTTGAAATCCCAGCCTGTCCCTTCCCACCCTCCACCCCCTTGGTAACCATAAGTTTATATTCTATGTCTATGGGTCTGTTTCTGTTTTGTATTTATTTTATTTTATTTTTTTAGATTCTGCATATGAGTGATCTCATATGGTATTTTTCTTTCTCTTTCTGGCTCACTTCACTTAGAATGACATTCTCCAGGAACATCCATGTTGCTGCAAATGGCATTATGTTATCGGTTTTTATGGCTGAATAGTATTCCATCGTATAAATGTTCCACAACTTCTTTATCCAGTCCTCTGTCAGTGGACAATTAGGCTGTTTCCATGTCTTGGCTATTGTAAATAGTGCTGCTATGAACATTGGGGTGCCGGTGTCATTTTGAAGTAGGGTTCCTTCTGGATATATGCCCAGGAGCGGGATTCCTGTGTCAAATGTTAAGTCTATTCCTAGTCTTTTGAGGAATCTCTATACTGTTTTCCACAGTGGCTGCACCAAACTGCATTCCCACCAGCAGTGTAGGAGGGTTAGTATAGTATTTTCTAATACCTTTAAAAGAGGAAATCTCTCTCCCTCGCTCTCCTTCCTTGCTCTTTCTCTATAAACACTCTCACATACATACTCACAAAAGCACACATGTGTGTACAGACATGGATCTTTTTTGGGATAAAAGTAGAGAATTTATGAGTCAATACATAACATACTTTTATAAACTATATTTATATACACACACACATACACATACATAATCTAAGAAGTGGTGTTAGAAGAAGCATGGGGAAGATTATTATTTTTCATTTGTATACAAACTGCACCACTGAACTTGTGACAATGAACAGTATTAAATTTGAAATTATGCTAGTCAATAAAACCTAAAGATGACTAAAGGAAATAAAATAACTTCTGAAACAGTAATATGAAAGATTACAAGGATACAGTATTTGGGAAAAAATGCAAATTACTTTTGCAAAGACTATTCTTACATTAAATGATGCATACATAACAATCCCTGAATTTCTAGTTCCCACTTTCCCATTGAAATAACCAAAACACAAGATGTAAAGATATGCTAATACTTATTACTAGAAATATTATATGTGGAATTTTAAAAAACTGTCAAACTCCTACAGACAGAGAGTAGAATAGTGGTTGCAAGGGGCTAGAGATGTTGGTCAAAGTGTACAATTTTTCAGTTATAAGAGTAAGTTCTGCAGATCTAATGTGCAGCATGGTAACTGTGGTTAATAATACTGCATTGTTTACTTGAAATTGGCTAAGTGAGTAGATCTTAAGCATTTTCACCGCACACATGCGCGCACACACACACACACACAAGTGTGGGAGGTGAGGGATGTGTTAATTAACTTGATTGTGATGATTATTTCAAAATGTATACTTACATCAAATTGTGTACTTTGCATACATATAATTTTATTTGTCAGTTATATCTCAATGAATTCAGAAAATCAATCAATTAATCAGTCTCTTATAAGGAGGGGAGGAGAATCTGCCAAAGTCAGGGTAGGAAGAATTTCAATATTTCAACCATCCGAAGGTCAACAAGATGGCTATTTCAGAGACATGTGGCCCAGTTGATGATTTCTGAGCCATGCCAGGTTTATGTGATCTCTATTCATTATCAAGCATCTCTACTTCTAAAATTATTCCAAGACCAAATTTTTCAGAGATATTTTTTATGGATTAGCAATAAAATTAGACTGAAGGTAGCACATTGTCTCCTATAATATGTAATCATAATAATTGGATAGAGATTCAAGAGACATGATGACCTACTCAGATTTTTATGTTTTTTTCTGCATTGTTTTTGGCAAGAGATGAACTGCAGATAGTACAACCAGGCAATAGAAACAAGTTTTATTTTTTATCCAACGGACCCCAAGGGAGTTCTGTTTACTGGTTTAGTATTTATCCCATCATGTATTTGACAATTATCTCAAGGTAAGAAAATATATATCCAGTGAAAATGATCTCTCTTCCAGCCTCATATATACTTCAGACCTTATTCTTCTGTGTTGTTATTCTTTTTAAGAACATCTCCTGTTACATAATTCCAAAAAATGAACATCCTGTCTGTTAGCAAGTCAGATCAGAAAGAAGTCTCAGAGTTGCTGCAAATTTTTCTTCCCAACCCATCATTATGACCAAGGATTACTGTGCAACCAGAGTGGAAATAGAATCTCCATTTAGAATGTACATTTCTTTACCAGGAGTGAACCAGTCCCTCCAACTATCCCTCTAAATTGTTATATTTGTTGGCTTTGACTGGATTTATTATGTAAAATCCTTTATTAGTGATTCTTTTCTAGGAATGAGAAAGTTTTGGCTTCTAGTGTCATTCTTTCATTAGTCCAGCCTGCACCTAATTGGCAAAAATGTCTTAGAGTCTATAAAATATAGTTAACACTGCTTCTCAGTTTCTGTAGTTTTTCTCTTACTCTTACTGTATCCTGTTCATTCTTTTGATTTCATTAAGTCAGTTTGGATAGTTTACTATCCCATCATCCTGCTTTCTAGGAGTCTCACTATTTAAATACCTTTAAATTTTGATAAAACACTAACAGAGAGCAAAATGAAAAGGGTATGGGGAAAAGAGGACATAACTGACAGAGAAAGAATGAAGGTGGTATAGGAGCTATCTACCACTAGATAGAACATTTGAAATGAGGATAGAAGTAAAGGATCAGTGGGGATGCAGGTCAGTTTAATGTTTTGGTTACAGGGTGTTGAGATAGTGAATAGCTTATCACCCTACTTTCATGCTGAGATAAGAAGCAGCAAGGTTGTTTGCTCACAGAGAATTGGAACGAACTACATGTGATCTTAATTTTGAACATGACCTTTTCTACATTTTTCGTCGGTTGCTCGTTCATTTGCTTTTTTGAATTGTGAAAGCCCTTGTATGTTATGTAATTATTAATCTTCTGTCTGCTGACTATGGTGGTGGGTTTCTGTATTTTTGTTTTCTTTTGGTTACATTTGTTATATCTGTCATTCATTTTATTCATGCTTTTTAATTTGTGGTCAAGCTGAGGAACTTCTGTGGTTTGCTGTTGTTATTTGCTTGTTTTCTTACATAGTGTCTATTTTTCCTTCTCATAGTAACCCTAATTAACTCTGGGAGCATTGACTCTTATCTATTGTATACAGCATTTGTGATTCTATTAACTGGGTGTCCTGGGAGATCCTAGCTAGACTTAGATCGTTTCTTCAGGACTCTGTATCTAGATTGGAGAAATACAAGCTGGAATTGGCTGGAGCACATTTGCTCTCATTCATGTGCCCACATAAATAATTTCCTTAAAAGTGATCTCTATTCAGTATATTTCCTTTGGATTAAGTCAACAATTGTAATTACTACATATATGCATTTATATTTCTCTTTCTTGCTTATAATTATCATATATCTATATGTATAAAACTAATACAGAAATATTTTCTGTGTTTTTGCAGTTTTATATCACTTACCCATTTATATTATAACCCCATTTCCCTGGCTCGTTACATAAATTAAAATTCAGGAAAGAGCAAGTCTCAGGGACAATGTGTCAGAGATGTCTGTTACACTGACTACATCGTAATAAAATACTGTGTTTTACATTATTGAAAGGGCTTTGTCAAAACATCTTCCATATGTCAAAACAACTATGACACAATGTTGTACTTTCTTTGTTTAGGTGGATTCAAAAAAAACGTATGATCTGACAGTCCTTTTAACCTGGGTACAACGTTGATTCTCACTAAACTATATTCCTTATTCTGCTCAGATGCATGTTTAACTACTAAAACGAGTATTACCAGATAAATTTCCTTCCAAATATTCTTAAAATCCATGGTCTTTGCTGACTTTATAAATTAAGAGAAATGTCATTCCATTCTGTTAGAGTAATAACTTCCTAAATCAGATTTGTATTATTTATTGCCCTGTGGGGAAAAAAAAGAAACAAGTATAAAGTCTACCTTTCATGTATTCCTTTTCACTTAAAAAGTAAAATTTAAAACAGGAACTTTGCAGATAAGGAGCACGCACTTAATTCATTTATCCTGACATAATCATACATAATATTTCACCAAATGAAATACCAAATTGTTACCTTTAATTAATGAAGTAGAATATTATTTTAACTCAATTATAAGCATCCTTTAGAAGGTATAGAGTCAAAGACATGCTAGTAAAATGTTCAAGCTCTAACCACATGTTTTTTTCCAGTACACAATTAACTTTTTATACCATCTGTTACCTTGTTTGATTCCACTGTACTAGAGAATGATAGAATGCATTATTCAACTAATATTGATCAAGCACTAGCAACAGAATAAAAGTTTAGAGCTTCATTTCTCAAGGATAATATTAGAATATCAGAGTTTTATGTAAGAGGAACAAAGGGTAAAAGTTAATAGAAACTATGCATTTAAAATCTCTACCCTAATGGAATGTATATAACAACTAACATTTATTGTGTAGTAACTATGAGCTACACACTATTCTCAGTGCTTTACATAGGTTTACTTTATTTAGTCTTATCATAACCCTTATGATGGTGAGTAAAATTATTATTCACCTTCTAACAGATCAGGGACCGAGGCCCAGAGTTAAGTACCATTCCTAAGGTCACACAGCTATGAAACAGAAGGGGAATTTCAAATTTCAGTAGAGATTATCTGGCTCTAACCACTGTGATAAGTTCTCAGGCAATGCTCAGCACATTCTTAGATATGTTGGTTTCCATTAACTGCTTACTAAGAATGGTATTTTCAGATGGACAGATACTTTGCACATTGCAGTATAATTAGTATTGGTAGTACTGTATTTCATCTAATCTAGGTTGCGTCAAATATAATTCACACTATTAATTTATGTGCCATTAAATAAGAAACTGCCAATATAACTGATACAGTTGTCTACAAAGTTTTATTTTGTAATTATGGAAATAATTCTTTGGACAGATTTGACGGAGTATTTTAAGTGATATGACACTTAATATTAACACATGCTGATAATCTTTATCTATTTAGTGGATTTTGCATCAATAGTATACTTTCAAGGTGTATCAAAAATTTCAGTTATAATAGCCATATCAATTTCAGATATCCAAAATTGTGAAAAATATGTTTGAAGCAAATAAAATATAAAAGTAGTTGTCATTCATTGAAAACCTGTAAAACCCTAGCATTCTACTAGTTGTCTTTATATGGCTTATAACATCAAATTTCACCACAACTCTTTGAGGTATAAATCCGACTTTATAATGAAGGGACTAAATATAAAAGACACTGATTGATTTAACTCTAATTATATATTTAGCATTTAAACCTAAATATTTCTGAAATAGAAGTCCTTGTTATTGGTACACAACTGAAAATTGCTAAATCTGTGCAACTGGAGGATCTCCAGAGCCTCAAAATATGTAGTACAGTCAGTGAGCTTAATCCAGGCACCAAGACACCTTATGATACAAACAGTAACACTTCTTCAAATAAAATTAAATGCTACAGTTTTACTTATATTATGAGCAAGAGTATTATAAACAAAATGAATAAAATAAGTGAAAATAAACACCTGATAAAGAGCTATAACAAACCCAATGTGAAGGAAGGGCTGACAGCCATATCATGAACTCTATCATGTGGCAAAATTACTTTATCTATAACATCATTTTTTCACTTTTAGAAATTTAAGTAATAATAGTCTTTGGAACTAAAAATATGTTCACAAACACCAATTTCAACATACTAACCATAATGTGTGCTAGTACAGGGGAGTATAGGAATCAAGTGATTCCTTTAAATCATATTTATTTATTACCCAAGTCAAAAATTTAAGTGTTCTTTAAATCAAGCTATGATTCAGCTGAATCCATTTTATTTTTTGGAGTGCAGTATACTCCACAGCATTCAAGTTTTCCTTAAATTACTTACCGCATAAATTTAACATATACAAACTTAGTCATTTGGATAGCCACTAAAGACTTCTAAAGACTTCCTAAAAGCATGCCATGAATTGTAATAATGTTTTTTATTACAGTTTTAGTCTTTTGTTTATGGCTTAAAACATATTACAGAAAGAATATAAAAGCTCAGTGAAATATCAATGGAAAAAAATAAAGCTTTGTATAATAATCAAATGTTTCCAAAATTCTGACCTCCTTTCTGATGTTATGTCCAAAAATAGGAGGTGCAAAACCCCTGAGACAATTTCAAAATTTTCTGTAAAGCTACAGGAAACAAGAGAGTTTGGTATTAGCATAAGAATAGACACATATATCAGTGAGAATAGTAGAAAGAGAAGAAATGTATAATAATTACTAAATTAAGTATATACTCAGCTCATTTTTTAATAGAAGTTCCTTATTCATCATCCTGATTGACTCATGCTCCACATTTTAGGGAAGGATTTCATTGCAGGGTGTTATATCCTTTGGGATAAAACTCAGGCTGAATATCTTCATACATTTTTATAACAATTACATTTTGTTCACCACACTTGGGAGCTTTGATGAAACTATACATCTATAAAGGTGATCATATGGTATTATCTTTCATTTTATTAACATGGTATATCACACTTACTGAATTGCATATCCTGAACCAATCATGACACTCAGGGATAAATCTGACTTGATCATGGTGTATAATCCTTTTACTGTGCTGTTGAATTCAGTTTGCTAATATTTTGTTGAGAATTTTTCTATCTAGTCATCAGGGATATTAGTCTGTAACTTTCTTTTAATGTCCTTACCTGACTGTGGTCTCAAGGTAATGCTGCTTTCTTAAAGTGAGTTTGAACGTGTTCACTTCTCTTTGATGTTTTGGAAAAGTTTATGAAGTGTTGGTGTTAATTCTTTAAATGGTTTTTAGAATTCATCAGTTAAACTGTCTGATCCTGGACTTTTCTTTGTTAGGAGCTTTTGGAATATTAATTCAGTCTCCTTGCTGATTATTGGTCTTCTCATGCTTTCTATGTCTTCATGATTTATTCTTGCTAAGTTTTATGTTCCTAGGAATTTATCCATTTCTTGCAGGCTATCAAATTTGTTGGCATATAAATGTTCATGGTAGTTTCTTATGATCTTATATATTTTTGTAGTATCAGTTGTAATGTCTCCTCTTTCATTTCTGATTTTATTTGAATCTTCTCTTTTTTCATTAGTTTAGTTAAAAGTTTGTTGACTTTGTTTATCTCTTCAAAAACCAGCTCAAAATCTAATAAGAGATTTTATCTGTTGTTTTTCTGATCTCTAATTTATTTCCACTCTGGTATTTGTCATTTCCTTCTTTCTGCTAACTTTGGGTTTAGTTTATTTTTTTCTTGAAGTGTAAGTTCCTTGAAGTGTAAAATTAGGTTGCTTAATTGAGATCTTTCTTTTTCTTAATATATGCATTTATGGCTGTAAACTTTCCTCTAAGAATTGATTTTGCAACATCTCATAGGTTTTAGTGTGTTGTTTTCCATTTTCATTTATTTAGAGTTATTTTTTAAATTTCCTTTTTGGTTTCTTTTTGAAGCTTTAGTTGTTCAAGGGCATGTTGTTTAGTTTTCACATTTTTGTAAATTTTCCACCTTTCCTTTTGTTGATTTCTAGTTTCATACCATTGTGGTTGGAAAAGATATTTGCTGTGTTTTCAGTCTTCTTACTTTTTCTAAGACTTGTTTTGTGGCCTTTCATATGATCTGTCCTATTGGATGTTCCATATGGACTTTTTGAAGAATATGTATTCTTCTGGTTTTGAATGGAATACCTATACATGTCTATTACAACATTCATTTTTTTCTAAAGTACAGTTCAAGTTGAATGTTTCTTGGCTAATTTTCTATCTTGATTATTTACCCATTCCTGAAAGTGGTGTATTGAAATTGCTTACTGTTACTATATTATTGTCTGTTTTCCCCTTCAGATCTATTAGTATTTGCTTAATATATTTAGGTGCTTGATGTCAAGTGTGTATATATTTACATTGTTATCTCTTCTTGATGAATTGACCCTATATCATTATATAATAACCTTCTTTGTCTCTTGTTACCATTTTTGCATTAAAATCTGTTTTATCTGATACAAGTATAGCTATTTATCTTGGTTTTACTTTCTATTTACATGGAATGTCTTTTTCTGTCCCTTTAATTTGAGTGTATGTGTGTCCTTTGAGCTGAAGTGAGTCTCTTATAGACAGTGTATAATTGGGTCTCATTTTTTATCCCTACAGCTTCTCTGTGCCTTTTGATTGGCAAATTCAATCAATTTACTTGTAGAATAATTTTTTTTTTAGTATGTGAGGACTTTCTGATTTTATCTTATATTAATTGCAGTTTTGTTGTTCTGTTGTTTCATTTTTCCTCTCCTTGTCTTCCTTTGTGTATTTTTTGGTTTTCCAGTGGAATGCTCTAATTTTCTTCCTTTATCTTTTGTGAGTGCCTTATAGGCTTTTGTTTTGTTGTTACCATGAAGCTTACATAAAAGATCTTATAGATATAATAGTCTATTTTACATTGATAGAAGCTTAACTTCAATCATATACAAAAAAACTACCTTTTTACTTGTCCCCCTTTCTTATTTTTAATGTCACAATTGATTTACTTTTGTATTAAATACTTGTTAACAAATTATAGTAGCTGTTGTTATTTTTAATACTCTTTTTAAAACATTATACCATGGTTAAAGTTTGACACACCATCCTATTTCAAAATTGGAGTTTTCTGAATCTTACTTTATATTTACCTTTGTCAATGTGTTATATATTTTCCTATGATTTCATCTTTACTAATTAGAATCTGCTCATTACAGCTCTACTTCCTTTTAGCCTTTCTTTTAAGACAGGTCTAATGGTGATTAACTCCCTTAGGTTTTGTTTGTCTAGGATGATCTTTATTTCTCCTTCATATTTGAAGGATAACATTGGCAAATAGAGTATTCTTGACTGGCGTATTTTTTTTCTTTCAGCTTTGAATACCATTTCACTCTCCCCTGGTCTGTAAGGTTTCTGCTGAGAAATCTCCTAATAGCCTAGTGTGCACTCCTATATAGGTTACAATCTATTATTCTCTTGCTGCTTTTAGGATTCTCTCTTTGTTTTTTATTTTTGACAGTAGTATTATGTGTCTTGGAGAAGATCATGCTGGATTGAAATAATGAAGTGATCTGTTAGCTTCATGAGCTTCAAATACAAATATCCCCAGTTTTGGAAAGTTCTCATCCACTATTTCTTTAAATAAATTTTCTGCCCTCTTCTCTGTTCATTATCATTTTGAAACTCCTGTAATGTTGATTTGATTCTTTTAATGGTGTTGCATAAATCACATAGGCTTCCTTCACTTTTTTTTCATTCTTTTTTCCTTGTTTTCTTCTGAATGGTTTACTTCTAAGTTTCTATCATCTAACTCACTGGTTCTTTTCCTGGTTTATTCTGTTCATACTCTCTATTGCATTCTTTATTTCATTCATTGAATTCTTCAGCTCAAGAATGTTTTTGGGTTTTTTTTTTTTTTAATGGTTTTTCTCTCTTTGTTAAATTGCTTATTTTACCTGTGTATTGATTTCTTATTTGCATTGATTTTTCTTTCTGTGTTTTGTATAGCTCATCAAGTGTCCTCAAAGCAACTATTTTGATTTCTTTATGAGGTGAATCTCAGACCTCCATGTTATTGGGTTCAGTTATTGGAGGAGTATTGGGAACATTTGGTGATGACCTATTGCCTTGATTCTTCATGTTCCTTGGAGTTTTGTACTGCCGTTTTTCATTGGAAATAGCATTAACCTCCTCTAATCTTTACTAGCTGCCTTCAGGTGAGAGCTACTTTATGCCAATCCTGTTATATTTTCTGTGGCTTTCTTCAACCTTGTATAGATACATTTGCTCTATGCCTCTGGCTGCTTCTTGTGGCAGAATTCTTAAGGTTATCTTCTCTTGATTTTATAATGCATCAGGCTGGCTGCTAGAAATCTCTTTTTTGTTTTCCCAAAGGCAGCACTACTGCTCAAGATTTTGGTTCTCATTTACCCACAGACCGAGGAGTGTTTTCTGTAAGTGCTCCCAGTCTCCCAAGCTGACTCCTTTGGGATTATGCACAAGGAGCCAATCGAAGATTGGGAGGAGGTATTTAGCACTCAGGGAGTTCAGGGTTCCTGTGGGCCAATATGAGGCATCTCTGGGTGAGGCTTCCTCAGTGGTTCACAAACAAGCTTCTTGCTTGAATCTAGAACACGGTTAGCAGGAATTGGATCCCTTTGATGCCATCCGATATTCTTATCTGCCTCTTTTCTGATCTCGTTCTCCACCCCCCCCCCCCCCAAATAACGGAGGTCCTGCATTAATACTCTAGGTGTTGCAGGAGAGAGATGGGTTTCTTTAGCAGCATCCCACACAGCTGGAGAAGAGGAACATTCACTTACTTTTTCTCCTCTTCAGTAGAGATTGCCAGCCTCTCCTAGCTCTAAGATGTGCCATCTTGGGCAAAGAGGTGGTGCTGGCAAAGTTTCTCTTATCCACTACAGTGCATTCAAACTCATTATATATATGTATGTATTCCAGCTGTGTGCTGAAATGTCTCCTCAGGCAACCTGAACCTTTGCAAAGGCTCACTAGTTTGTGGATGTTTGTCCAAGTCAGCCTTCTACAACAGATGCTTCCAGACTATGTCCCAAAGGAGCTAAAGCCAGTTCACAGGCTCCTACTACCTACCTAGTGGTATATAGTGTTGGATCCCACAATTCTAAAAAGGCATGTTTGTTTGTAAGTGAATGCCAAATTTTAGTTTTAAAAGGAAGGAACAAAAACAAGCTGTATCTTCTGCCACCATGAATGCTGATATCACTTCCCCTGCTACATTCCTTAGGTTTAGTTGGTGTAACATTTTTAGTTTTTTTTGAGAAGTAAGCTGAAATTATTGATTTCCAGGCTTTTTTTAAATTCAAATATTCCATATAATGCAATAAATATTCAATTAGGTACTACTTTAGCAGTAGCTATCCAATTTTTACATTGCTACATTTACTATTATTTATTTCCAAATATTTGGATGTCTTTGTTAATTATATATTATTTAAAGTTGTTTAATTGTTTAAATTCCAGGTGGAGATTTTATATATACTTTTATTATTGGTTTCCAGTTTAATTCCATCACAGTCAGAAAAATTATTCTCAATGCTTTCTATCATTTGAAATTTGCAGAAGCTTTTTAAAGGGCCTAGTATAGTTGGTTTCATGTACTTTTGATAAGAAGGTTATCGATAGCTTTAAGATTTTTCTATACATTTACTGATATTCTATCTGCTTTTATTACATATATTGAGGAATGCTAATGTTCTCTATTATGTGTGAATTTTTCTATTTCTATTTTTAGACATTTTGTACATTCCATTTGCTTTATAATAAATCTTGAACTCAAGCAATGTATATCATCTAAATTTATTATTTTTCAGTGCTCTTTTGGATATTCTAATACCCTTTCCATTTGCATTAAAATTAGAATAAACTTACTAAATGCTACACAGATGTCTCCTGGGTTGATTTTAACCACATGCCTACTTACTGAGAAAACCATTAAATGATTTTGAGTTTTCTGATCCACATTTAGTTTATAACTGTATTTTGTTTCCTGAATAATACTTTCTCTGTAATTAATGTGTATCTTTGGCTTGCTCTTTTTATATAATTATTGCTAATTTGTCTCAATACATAAACTGCATGGATCAAACAATATTTTTTCAGTCATATGGCCTTCTTCATAGGTAAGGTATCTCTACACATTAATGTAAACAGTGTTTAACTCTTCATTTAAAACATTCAGTTTTCAACTATTAAGTCCAAGTTAAAAATAAGTGGTTTATGGATATTAACTTTTATTTGTCCTATATAAAAATGTATAGATAAAGACAATTACTATCCTTAGTTCAAGGTCTACAAATTATCTTCCCTGGAAAGACTTCCATCCAGATTTTTACCTAGAATCACACCTGAGGTGATTGCAATTCTGTGTTGCTGATTGCTTCCAGCTAGTGCCAGGGTGTCGCATGGAATCATCTATAATCCAGGATTTTCCCCTCTTCCTTAGAAAACTAAATGTTTATAATAATTCCATGGCAATATAGATGAGGAAAGTGTGGAAATACTGTAGAAATAAGTGAATTAAGTGAATAAGCCACATGCTTATGTACATTATATGTGTTTTTAGGAACTTCTTACGTGTAACCATAAATGTACTTCAAATGAAGAAGAAATACCACTGCACATAGTCAGATTCATGGTTTTCTAGATTAGATAATATTTAAGTCATGATGAGTAGGTCAGTTTGCATGAGTTCTGTTGTTCCATAGTCGTGTGTTCAGTTCATTTTAATAACAATGTAGGAGCTGTTTCTCAACGAGACAATATTAAGTTTCCAAATAGGGAATAGTTATGCTGTAAAACTCTAGGAGCATATTTTGTGATGCTCCTCTCAGAAATTGCTTCAGTCTCCACAGAGCATCCTGTTTTGCAACAGAGACTTCAAGCAACATTTGATCTGCTCAAGGTCAGAACTGCTTGCACCATGGCCTGAGGTGATGGAGAAAATTATTCTCTAAGAATTTTTTCCAAAAAACACAGAAGTCTTATGAGATAGATCAGTACACAAAAGTGATGTGAGTTGTCTGTAGTGCTCAGTGGAGACCTCAGATATTATGCTCTACTACTCACAGAGCAGTGAATCCTCCCCCCCCCCAACTTTTTTTTTTTTTTTTTTTTTTGCTTTAGGAGGAGTATCCTGGCAAGCTCAAGACTTTTGTTCCTCTACAGCTGCACTTACTGTATAGGTCTTCAGATCTGTATAACACTTTCCTCCAGCCTTCTAACATGTATAAATATCACTGAGACTTCTAAGGTATTTTTTAGTCTTTGTTTCCCTGGTCACATTGCCTTGGTGTTGTCAATATAAAGGCAAGTATGAGAAAGTATGGAAGTAAATTATAACAGAATCACACCATTGCTACTGTTGTTGTGGACTTAATGACAAAGAATTAGATTGTGTCCCTGTCCCTTCCAGGTTGAAGTAAACTGCTTCTGTTGTTCTCTGCTTATTGGGACAGAGAAAAGCCAGCATTAGGCAGCTCAACAGTAGTGACCACGTGAGAAGATGTAGGCTGAATTGCTCCAGTAAATAAGAGATGCCAAGAGAAGCTTCTTCCACTGAGTGTATGACCTAATTACATTTACGATAACATTACCATTTTTCTAAGATTCATGTGGCTTCTTAACAGGCCATACAGATATGTAGATTTTAATGTTAGGAGCATTCTCTTTCAACACACACAGCCCTGAACTGTGAGACTATCCATAAAGTGAGTGAGTTTTCATATCATCAGTCCTAGAGTTTACTGTACGATTTGTGTCCAAATTCCATTCATTTTCACCATACTCATTTGGATTGGAAGCCCATTTTGGTCTCCTGTGTTATGAAATCAGCAATACCTCAGAGCCAGGAACCAGTTTTTTCCAGTGTCATTCTCCTTCACAAAACAATTGCTTCTGTATATAAGTACTTTTGCAGAAGGCTGAGAAGAATAATTTTAGTGAAAACTTCTAGGAGTACCATTCAAGGTACTTTAGGGAGGGAGCAAAGATATTCATCATGATCTGTGATCAAGTTTCTCTTTATCATATTTAGATATTGTTGTAGCTATTTTATGGATATATTAGAGCTTTTGTTCTTTGCCCATCTGTATGTTTTATAGGTACCTCAAAATCAATTCACCATCGTCAATGATTCTTCTAGGGGTAACCTTCTGGTTATCTCTTGAGTTATGCAGCCTATTACAATAACCATTCTCACTTTAATTCTGCTGGTTAGATGCTACCACTTGGACTCTATCACTGCCAATATATTTGCTCCTTTAATTCAGGGAGCTCATTTTCCATGGTAGCTTCCCCTACTCTTATTTCCAGTCTATGAAGGACAGCTACTACAGAGTTTTGAAAGAATGTTGATGATTCCCTAATATTTAGTGCCTTGGTGAGGGCTGTATCTTCAGTATTCTCTCAGATGAAAATGGTTGCGCGAACTCCGGTTACAGAAATTTTCTATATGTCTATTTGAATTTCTTCCTCAACATTAAGCCAAGGCACTTTTGACATCCAGATATCTTTTAGTATGGATCGTAATTGGATTTCAACCAGTAAACTGAGCAAGCATCCGAGCTGTTTAAGCTAACACACTGAATTCAGAATCTGTATTAACTACTCTTATACCAACACCTTTGTGTCAAACTGTTGCCGAAAGATCGGCCCCCCTACCTGACAAGCCGAATAACTCAGAGACTGGGTCTTGGAGCTTGGAAAAAAAGATGCAGCTTTATTACTTTGCTGGGCAAAGGGGACTCACAGCAGGCTAGTGCCTTCAAAGCTGGGAACCCACCTTGGGGATGGGGTGGGGTGGTTATACAGCCATAGCTCAAACAATAACAATCAACAGAATCATTTTCTTATCAGAAGACTTAGAATGGTATCATGATGCCTCCAGGCGACCAGTTCTATAGAGGCCAGCAGTTGTCACTTGGTATTTAGCCTGCTTTGTAAGGTTGCAGTTCTGTGACCTTCTCCCTGGAGATCAGCTCAGAGACCTAGGATGATTATAGTTTTTGATTACTGGATAAAGTAGAAACAATAAGATCAATAGCTTTAGTTTTAACAGTGGGCCTGGAACTGTGAGTAGCAACCGGTCAGTCAGGTCAGTTGACTGTTTTAAGGGCAAGCATAAGAATAAGCAATCTGTTAGCCTAAATGTGGCCATTTTACTAATCCTCCTTCAGAACTAAAGTTAGAACCCATACTGCCTGTTCTAGCTTTACTTGCTAGCTGTTTTTACATATAATATTAAAGCATATGTCAATTTTTAGATAGAAATGTATACATTATATTATAGGTCAGAATGCTCAAATAATTTTATATGATTCAACTTAGTAAGTAAAACCTTATTTCAGTTTGAGGAGAATTTAGTGTTGTTCTTTTGGATATTATGAGATGTAACCCTACTTATATGTAAAGAAGGAATGGAAACAACATGAGGAAAAGTCTTTTGTATGGTCACTATCTCAAGTAGAGATAATTAGAGGGTTTTCAGGTAAGGCAGGTGCAACCTTCTTAAATAGTAGATGAAAGGCTGCTTATGCTGACAATGGTGTTAGGTATTCAGCATCGACTTAATCTACCCAAATATGACTGCAGTAAATGTCCTGCCTCTGCAACTCCAGTGAGTAGAGTTCTACTATATCTAAACTTGTGCCCAAATTTTTACATAAGACACCTAGAAATGCCTGTGAATTAGACTGATGCTTTAATTCAGCAACTCATGACATCAGATCTATAAACGATTTTAAGTATGTTACTCCCATGTGGCTAATGTAAAAGAAATGATTTTTGGACAGTCATAAAATCTCCCTAGTCCTGCCTCATGTTTTAAACTAGGTTTTAAAACTCTGAGCTTGTCTCTGTTTTGCTTGAACTTCTCCAATTCTAATAGAAACTGCCATTGACCCCCACCTTCCTTGCTTTTTTTATTAGCAACAAAATGGTCCACAAATTAGCATTTCATCCCAGGTGACCATATAATGTATACATTTGCTTTTGCCTTCCATGAATTACCAGTGTCCCGTTTTCAGTGATAATCGATTCTCACTGAAAACCCAGCAATGTCAGATAACCAATTTCCAGTTTTCATCTTTGAGCACGTGTTTACCCACAACCATCTCTGGTACAGAAATCGATTGCAACTGAAGATACACGAAAGAAACAGAGATTATTTTAGGTATTTCAGCAGAAAGTAATTTAAAACAGGGAAATAGATGCTCACAAGACTATTAGAAGTTCTAAAGGAGTTGGCTCCAGACTAGAGCTTCTCAAGTGATTGCTAGACAATAAGAGAACAGACCCCTGTTAGAGTTAGATCTCTGCCACAGTTAAGAACATAGAGGATCAAGAGGTAACTGCTGGAACTACTGAGGTCAAGCATGCATGTGTAACCTGAAATTCATGGATCCAGGATCAGAGGATTAGTGTCAGAACTTCCACAACATCATGGATACCAGAAAGTGCAATCCAACAGGTTTTAGCCCTGCATTTGCCTTCCAATATTCATGGAGAGACTCAACATTGTAATATTCATGATCTTGCTCAGTAACTCAATGCAGCAGGAAGTTGGCCTCTTTCAATTTTCATACAACAAATTTGTGTAACTTACTCACATCTAGAACCTAGCATGAAGAGAGAATGAAAGAAATGTTCTGTCTCTGCAACACAGGGAAAAAAAAAAAAACTGGAAGGTGATTGAAATGAATTCTGATTGTCAATCAATTATACTCAGTCCAACTTAAAGGCCAGAATATTGAATGGGTTATACACAGAATTGTTAAATTACAATTTAGTGACTATCCTTGGAGCAGAAAAGTTAGCATTCAGGTTCTTCGGATAACGAGAATTAACCTTACTGGTATCATTGATCAAATACATGAATTATTTTTTAGATGAGGGAAGGTAAACTATAGTTTGTCATCTTTTAAAGGTACATGATCTAAAAAATGTTTTTTATTTTTATCTTTTACATTTTTACAGAGTTGGTAAAAATGTAAAGAAGATGACAGAAATCTTGTATATCTTGCAAAGCCTGAAATATTTGTTATATTGCCCTTTCCCCCAAAATGTTTGCTGATCCCTGTGTTAAGAACAAGTAAGTCAGACAGCACTTAATTCAATAGAATTTATTATCTATGAAGGAACAGACTTTGTCTGCCTTTCCTATATTCGTCCCTCGTATGGTGCCTGGTACCTGGTACACAAATAAGTGTTTGTTGAGTATAATTTACAACACTTACCAATGTTTAGGAGACTTTAGCATTGTCTTTATATGTTGTGTTTTTTTGTATACACATATTTTCATTTAGGTAATGCAATAACATAAGCAATATATTATGCTCAATTGGCCTGTCAAAGTGGTACACTGACTTATATCCAACCACATATAAAATCAAGTCTAGTTTTGATAAGAGCTTTATCAGCACTCAGTTTCCATGCAATTTTGATCTCTTCCTACTTTGATAAAGTTTGTCTCAAAAAATGTATTCCATGTCATTGAAACCTATTAATAATCCCAATTTAATGATGACTTACCCATACTTCTATATGCATTAAAAAACCAAACAAAAACAAAAGAAAACAGCAAAACTCTGTTAAAAGATGAATTTGCTTTTGTAACCACCCAGGGGTCATATGCAGTGTAAATTACTTTTACTAACAACACAGCAAATAATTACTTTCATTGGTAATATAATGTGCACTAATATCAGTTCTTTTTTTCTTTTGAACTTATTTTTCTTTTGAACACCTGGCTAAACATATCTGTGTTTTTGAGAATATCTTTCTCCATATGACAATATTGTTATACTGCCTGATACTGATATTTCAGATTTTATGTTTACAAGTCCACAGTTTGCATGAGATAAAAGAAACTCCCTAAATTTACATTTGAAAATGTTCAAATGAAGACAAAGAAGGATATCACAAATTGAAACAGCAGGAGGGGTATTCTAATAGTGGAATAAGTGAGCATGACATAAAATTCAAATAAACTGTAAATGATGAAAGGAGAAGAATGATGTCCTACATGCTGGTTCGTCTCTAGATATGTTATTGAAATTTCTAATGGACTTTACTAATGACCTCATAATTTTATTTTAAATATTTTACCAATACAGAGATGAATATGATATTTGGTGCCTGCTTCTAAAGTAAATTTTATGAAGTAATTTATCTGAGCAGAAGCTTTGTAGCACCAAGGTTATAACCTAAGGCAGTAGAAAACTGATATTTTTATTATTCTATACTCAGGAAATTGGTAAATTTCTCAAACTAAAATTTCCTTTTAATAAAAATATGAGAACTTTTTTAAACTTGAAAAATCAAACTATAATTATAATCAACTGGCAGATAAATTAAAAATCATATTTTTCCTGAAAACAAATTAACAATCATAATACCAATTATTTTCTGAGAACAACATCTTCTATTTTAAATATCATTTTCTCTTTACATTCAATGCTACATTCGTAAGTATTAAATTAATCCATAATATTGTATTTCCAAATATAAGGCATCCAAGATTTTCGTATATTACTGAAAGAAGAAACTAAAGTAAAAGGTTTCAGTATCTACCTAAACTAGTTAGAAGAATGCAATGTATTTTTCCTACCACATGCAAAATATTTTGAAGACGTTAATCATAGTCAATGTGTTTCTTTCCAAACTTGATGTTCTATAATTTCATATAAATTTATACTTCCTTTAAAAACTCTAAATCTGGTATTTGATGTTAAGGTAAGGAGGTCAGTTTTGAACTATAGCATTCAGATTTTGGGTTGTTTGACCATAAGTCAACAACCAGTTTTGGCTTTTTTTCTCTGAGTTTCTCAAATTTTTTGCTTTCAATTTACAAGTAATTGTGCCTATTGTTCACTTCTAGCCAGACTAATTTAGACCAAAAGTTTATTTCATGAAAGATCTGGAATTAGTAGCTGTGGACTATTTCCTTTATATTGTCTAAATTTTTTCATGAAAAGTTGGATGGTACAGTGATTATTATTTCTTGTGGACTGAGGGTCAGCATAAATGGTTGACAAAGAGCAGCAGCAAATGCAAAAAGAGAAACAGATGCTGCTGGAGTTCTAATTTTTTTTTTTTTAATTATTGACATGTAGTTGATTCACAATGTTAATTGCAGGTGTACAGCAAAGTGATTCAGTTATACATATACATACATATATATTTTTTTCTTTTCATATTCTTTTCTTATATGGTATTACAAGAAATCTTCTATAGTTCCCTGTGCTATACAGTAGGTCCTTGTTGTTTGTCTATTTTATATATAGTAACATGTGTCTGTTCATTCCCAACCCCTAATTTATCCCTCTCCGCCATTTCCCCTTTGGCAACCATAGTTTGTTTTCTATGTTCACGAGTCTGTGTTTGGTTTATAAACATAATTTGTCTCATTTTTTTTTAGATTCAGCATATAAGTGATATATCATATAATATTTGTTTTTCTCTGACTGACTTAACTTCACTCAGTATGATAATCTCTGGGTTCATCTATGTTGCTGCAAATGGCATGATTTCATTCTTTTTAATGGCTGAGTAGTATTCCATTGTGTGTACACACCACATCTTCTTTATCTAGTCATCTGTTGGTGGATATTTAGGTCGTTTTCATGTCTTGGCTATTGTAAACAGTGCTGCTGTGAACATTGGGGTGCATGTGTCTTTTCAAATTAGTTTTCTCCAGATGTATGCCCAGGAGTGGGATTGCTGGATCATATAGTAAATTTAATTTTAGATTTTTAAGGAAATTCCATACCATTTCCCATAGTAGCCGCACCAATTTCCATTCCCACCAACAGTGTAGGAGGGTTGCTTTTTCTCCACACCCTCTCCAGCATTTATTATTTGTATACTTTTTAATGATGGCCATTCTGACTCATGTGAGGTGATACCTCATTGTAGTTTTGATTTGTGTTTTTCTGATAATTAGCAACATTGAGCATCTTTTCATGTGCCTGTTGGCCATCTGAAAGTCTTTGGAGAAGTGTCTATTTAGGTCTTCTTCACATTTTCAGATTGGGTTTTTCTTCTTCTCCTTCTTCTCCTTCTCCTTCTTCTCCTTCTTCTCCTTCTTCTCCTTCTCCTTCTTCTCCTTCTCCTTCTTCTCCTTCTCCTTCTCCTTCTTCTCCTTCTCCTTCTTCTTCCTCTTCTTCTTCTTCTTCCTCTTCTTCCTCTTCTTCTTCTCCTCCTCCTCCTCCTCCTCCTCCTCCTCCTCCTCCTCCTCCTCCTCCTCCTCCTCCTCCTCCTTCTTCTTCTTCTTCTTCTTCTTCTTCTTCTTCTTCTTCTTCTTCTTCTTCTTCTTCTTCTTCTTCTTCTTCTTCTTCTTCTTCTTCTTCTTCTTCTTCTTCTTCTTCTTCTTCTTCTTCTTCTTCTTCCTTTTTTTTTAATTAAGCTGCATGAGCTGTTTATGTATTTTGGAAATTAGTCCCTTGTCAGTCATGTCATTTGCAAGTATTTTCTCCCATTCTGTAGATTGTCTTTTCATTCTGGTTATGGTTTTCTTTGCTGTGCCAAAGCTTTTAGGTTCAGTTAGGTCCCATTTGTTTATTTTTCTAATAATAATTTTTCTAATAATTTATAATAATTGGAGTTCTAATGGTTTTTTTAACATTTCTTATTGAGTTATAGTCATTTTACAATGTATCAAATTCAAGTGTAGAGCACGATTTTTCTGTTATACATGAACATTCATATATTCATTGTCACATTTTTTTTTCACTGTGAGCTACCACAAGACCTTGTATATATTTCCCTGTGCTATACCATATAATCTTGTTTATCTATTCTACATATGCCTGTCAGTATCTACAAATTTTGAACTCCTAATCTATCCCTTCCCACCCACCCCCTTGTCAACCACAAGTTTGTATTCTATGTCTATGAGTCTGTTTCTGTTTTGTATTTATATTCTTTTTTTGTTTTTAGATTCCACATATGAGTGATCTCATATGGTATTTTTCTTTCTCTTTCTGGCTGACATTCTCCAGGAACATCCATGTTGCTGCAAATGGCATTATGTTGTTGGTTTTTATGGCTGAATAGTATTCCATTGTTCCCTATGCTATACAGGATAAATTTATTTTTTTATCTAGTTCATATATAGTAGTTAAATATTTGCAAATATTGAACTCCCAATCTATCCCTTCCTACCCCCTTTCCCTCAGGTAACTATAATTTTATTTACTATGTTTGTGAGTCTGTTTCTGTTTTGTGGATAAGTTCAATAATGTCTCTTCTTTTTTTTGTTTTTTTGGGTTTTTTTTTTGTTTTAGATTCCACATATGAGTGATATCATATGGTAATTTCCTTTCTCTTTCTGGCTTACTTTACTTAGAATGATGATCTCCAGATCCATCCATGTTGTGGCAAATGGCATTATTGTATGCTTTTTTATGGCTGAGTAGCATTCCATTGTATAAATATACCACAGCTTCTTTATTCAGTCCTCTGTTAATGGACATTAATTTAGATTACTTCTATGTCTTGGCTATTGTATATAGTGCTGATATGAACATTGGGGTGCATGTATCTTTTCAAATTAGAGTTCTCTCTGGATATATGCCCAGGAATGGGATTGCTGGATTACATGGTAAGTCTATTTTACATTTTTTGAGGAATCTCCATAATATTTTCCATAATGTCTGCACCAAACTACTTTCCTACCAACAGTATAGGAACATTTCCTTTTCTCCACACCCTCTCCAGCATTTATCTCTTGCGGATTTTTGAATGATGGCCAATCTGACTGGTATGAGGTGATACCTCATTGTAGTTTTCATTTGCATGTCTATGATCATTAGCAATACTGAGTATTTTTTCATGTGACTACGGCTATTTGTATATCTTCTTTACGAATTGCTTGTTTAGATCTTCTGCTCATTTGTGGATTGGGTTGTTTGGTTTTTTGTTATTAAGTCATATGAGCTGTTTATATACTCTGGAAATTAGTCCCTTGGCAGTCATGTCATTTGCAAATATTTTCTTCAGTTCCATAGGTTGTCATTTTGTTTCGCTTATGGTTTCCTTTGCTGTGCAAAAGCTTATAAATTTAATTAGGTCCCATTTGTTTATTTTTCCTTTATTTCTATTGCCTGGGTAGACTGCCATAGGGGAATATTGCTAAGATTTATGTCAGAAAATGTTTTGCCTATGTTTTCTTCTAGGAGCTTTATAGTATTTTGTCTTAGTCTTTAAAATTATTAATTTCATAGAATTTCCCAAACACCTGAGATTTATTTTATTTGGGGCATTCATTCACTTCTACTAGTATCTTACCCAAGTATAGTACCAGTAACATTTTAAGAGAAGCACTGCTTCAGTAGCCAATCATTATTAGTACTGTGACACCAGTGATAGGGTTCTCTTTGTTCACTGGTTGACAGATGAT
The DNA here is from genome assembly GCF_036321535.1 of Camelus dromedarius. Lineage (NCBI taxonomy): Eukaryota > Metazoa > Chordata > Mammalia > Artiodactyla > Camelidae > Camelus > Camelus dromedarius. The sequence goes on from NC_087444.1 coordinate 11,448,376, forward strand.
CCAACTACAAAATTCCTGTTTTAAGCATCCTTCCTAGAATTATTTGCAAATCCAACTGTGCTAACCACACCAGTAAGTGAGAGAACTAAGACTGGATAAAGGGAGGAGTTTAACTCTGGAGCACTTGCAATAGGCCTTAACCAACCCCACAGCGAGCTCTTGAGACTATGCTGACCCTATGAGATGATTCCAGTTATGACAAAGGGGACCAGGCCTTGTTCCTCCCATATTGACCAATCATTGGATGCTGACTGCTCTCAGGAAGGGGGCATAACTTTGAAAGGGGAAATTTCCTGTAGGCATTGGTTATTCACCTTGCCACTAGTAGTCAACAGTCCCTACAGTTGGAAAGAATACTTCAGCCTCGAAGAGAGGTTCTAATGACCACACCACTACCTTCGCTATGCTTTCCTTCTTATTCTTACCACCGTCCCCATCTCAGTTTTTCTTATTCTGCAATGATCACTTTCCACATTCCATTTTGCACTTCCTTTTAATTTACTATATAAATATTTTTCAAAAGTCTTATTAAGGATCAATATTGATCATATCATTCTCCACTCAAAAACTATCAGTAAATTTTTGTTTTCAAAGGAATTATATTCTCCTAACTTAATTTGGTATTAGGAGTTTTGAAGCATTTTCTATTTGATTTTCATCACAATTGATCTTACAGTTTCATATATCATTGCCTCCTACACATGCTTCTTGCTTTATCCTTAATTTAATATTTGTATACTCCCTTGACTAAAAAATATTGTTGTGACAATAAGATACATTTATACAAATGAAATGACAAAGATGCCACACTTTAATTTATCCTGAAGTATGAGATTAGTAGTACAATTGGTAACATAGCCTTGTGGAATAGTGAGCACACTTCTGATGGTTGATTTGGGAGATGTGCAGAAGGTGGAAGGAGTGAGAGGGCATTTCAGGTGCAGGAAAGGATAGAAGAGGCAGGGTTAGGTGAAGTGTTCAGTCTTTCCAAGAATCAGATATAGGACACTCCCTGGACAGTAACAACAAAGGATTTTATTTGGTGACTAATGGGGGAAACAGATATAGAATAAGGATGGTTTTAGATCACTAATAACTTGGTCTACCATGTCACAAAATTTAGATTTTATACCTTTTGAGGGAGTGACAAGATAAAAGGGGTTAAGCACATTTATCTGAAAATAACATATTTGCTCTATGATTTTTTTCAGGGTTTTTCTTTATATTAATCAGATTATCATTTTTACTTACTTCATGATAACATGTGCATTTAAATATTAATAAGAGCAACTGTACAATTAGTACTTTGTTCTGGTTAAATTAGGGAATTTGCCATATATTAAGAAAATTTAATATATGAAGGAACTTTTTATGACTTCTTAACCCTGATTTAAGCAATGGAATATCCCCCAAAAAAGAGGAGAAATATGGAGCAGCTGGTGGAGGAAGGAAGCTTCCATAAGGTTTTTGTTGTTATTGTTACTGTTTTTGATTGGTTATATAATATTTTCATACTGATTGGAATGACATAAACATTTGAAGAAAATGAGTAATGCAATAGAGAAGGAGAAAATCACTGAAGTGATACCTTTTAGTTGAGGAATTAGGTTAATTAATCCTAGCATATTTTATAGGTTGTCATAGGTAGATATGGTGATATGGAATTTCAGAATTTCTATATTGCTTGCTTCTTTTTTGTTTTTGTTTTTTTTCCTTTTCAGTGAAATAAAATGCAAAGTTATGAAAAAAAAGGGTCGGGGAGAATGAGGAAGAAATTGCTGGATACTGGGGTAGAGAAAACAATGTCTGAAATGTCACAGGGGAGTGGAAAAATGAATGGATTAGTCAAATGTAGAAAAATTGCTGGGCAACATTAGTGGCATATTGAGGATGATGGTAGTGGATATAATGTGATCCCTGTGACTACTTTAAGTCAAAGAATCAGCAACTTTAATTGATAAATCCCAAAAATAAAGTGGTTTAAAAAGTTGCAAGTTTATTTCTGTTTCTAGTAACAGACCTGAAATGATTGCTTCAGGTTGGTGGAGAGCTCTGCTCCTGCTACTGAAGATCATTTAATGACCTCGGATCTTTCCAAAATTTATCTTGGTTTTTCTCTAAGGACTGACTTTATCTGCCTGTTCAAGTATGGCTGACAAACTTATCCCAGGCTATGGGAGAGAAAGATTGTTTGCTTAAATTTCTATATAAGTAAAGAAACAAAAGATGAAAACATCACTTCTGCTAACATTTAATTGATGAAAAATTAGTCACGTGGGCACAGCCTGCCAGAGTGGTGTAAGATGCTGGAAAGTCTAATATCCACCTGGATATGGATCTGTTGCAGAAAAGGGGAGATAATGGATTTGTACTGATATTTAATATCTACCATATACAGCACACATTGAAAAATGTTTAGTCTATCCATATTCACGTGTGAAATAAGTAGAAGTTGGGATATAAACAGTTTTACTTTCCAAGATAGTAAAAGCAAGGTAGAGATGTCCAAAAATTTGAGGGGGTATGCAAAGGAATGATTATAATATTAGACAAAGTGAGCCAAACTTTGAGAAAAGATGGGAGATGGAGACTGCTGCTGAGGGTTACTGGAAAAAAAAGTGGTGAGAAATGCAGTTTTATAGGAAGTGGATGTGAATATGGGAAGGGACTTTAAAAGAGTGAAATACCTTAAATCCATTTTTTTTTTAATATGTGTAGAAATGATGAGATGTTCTAAGGAATAAACATAGGTCTGATTTATTGATCCTGACCCTCCCGAGTTCGTCCCCAAATGTCCTCCTGCACGGTGTTGCTCGTGCCAACAGAATGAGACCAAGTTCTGTTCAGATGCAGTGGAAAGCCTTATTCTTTGATCATAGATGGAGATGTGGATTGCACTCGAGGTACATGCTCTCCTGAAGAGCCGTGGGCGGGGCTGCTGGACAGGGTTCTCCTCCGCGGCGAGGGGGCGGGGCTCTCGCGGGGCAGGCGCAGCTGCACCGCTCAGGCTCAGATCGCAGAGTCCCGCAGCCTCTTTGCACGCGCCGGCCCAGCTGGCGTGTCTGGCACAGCTTTTTCGCACTAGGAACTCTGGTCGGAAGGGCAGGGTGCAAGGCCTCTGCACGCAGCCCTCAGTGAGCAAGTGAAACTAGATGAAGCACAAAGGAAAAAAAGGTTAGACTTTATCTTATTACCCAAATTCCATTTTTATTCCCTGGGAATTGTTAACGGGTTTTGCCAGTGACATTATCAATTCATGTTGTTAAATAAGATAATTGAAGGAGAGAAATTCATGCAATTGAGAAGCCAGATTAATAGACGCACACATTGAAGCACTACACTGGAGACGCTACCATCTGTAGGTCTACTTAAATGCCAATCATTTGTCCTCTCCTCTTGGAGAAGGATCTTAGTACAGCTTTTCTGTGTAAATTTTCCCTGCTTACTTATGATTTTAGTGATGACTCACTCACAGTCTTCACAAATAACTTCTTATGTGAAGGATTTAAAAACCAGAAAATAAGTCTCTACATTCTTAAATCAAAGAAAAAAAAAATGGAATTCTATTCGGTAGATTCAGACGGTGAGTCAGACAACATATCCTATATCTTTCTGTTCTGGTTTTGATAAAATAATTCACACTCTCTGCCTGTCAGTGCATGAGTAATCCATAAAATAACACATTTTAGTGTTTTGTGCAGGAGGGCATTCAGTGCTTAAGGAGAAAGACTGCTCTTCTGTTTAGTAGTCCAGTCAGGAAGTTATGTGTGTGTTTTAATCTTTACTTGGCATAAATAACCCTACCACTTTCCATTCAGATTGCATTGCCTCTAATTCTGCTTCCTCCTCAAGAATTCCTTTTCTACTTGTTATTTACATCTTTCAAATATTTGCAGATCATTTTCATATTCCTTTAGCCCAGCTATAAATATTATGCTGCTTTAATCTCCCCTCATAAATCAGTCTTTCCTTCTCATTATTCGGTTGTTTTTTTCCTGGATTCTTTCCAGTGTTGCTACATATGCCTGGTATTGAAGTGCCCCAGAATTAACACAATATTGCAGCTGCAGTCCCAATGATAATATCAATTTCCAGTCTTAGTACAGGATGTCTCTTCATTTTGAATTTACTATTATATTTATAGATTTTGTTTCTTTTGTTGACTATACTGTATCACTATTCTTCATGAAATGTTTTAATTAATCTGGGTCTTTATATGTCATCATTTCAAATATCCATGGATTAGTCACAATGACAGTAACTGAAATCCATGACTTTATCTCATATTTGATTGTGATTTTGTTTATTTTCCATAGAAACTCTGTATTTTAAAGTTACATAAGCATCACATTATTACACTATTTATTCCCTCATTTAGGATAGTTTGTAACAATGTTAAATAAAGGAGAACGTAGATCTAATGACTGAAGGTAGGCTGATTACAGTCTGGTAAACTCTGCAGTCTTTATCATTACTCTGATGACCATATTTTATTCAATATTTAAACCAAGAGGAAATGTTTATATTCTGACAAATTAGATTATGTGGAAGTAACACGTAATGAATTTTTTAATCCAAAATGTTGTTCTGAATGACCTAGCAGAATGTGTGTCTCAGTGAAATAGAAAATTTCTAAACACTTTGAAAAATATTACATAGCTCCCAGTTGGTGCTGTGATGTGAAATCCTCAATTCCCAAAATACTATCCATATTATACTATGAACGTTCTGTATTAAGAAATACAAAACTCCATTTGTGTTTCCATGTAGAAGCCTGAAAAGGAAGTTACTACCTCCCTGTGTAAAACATTTCCTAATTAATTTTTGAGACAAAGTATGGTTGGAAGTGCATCATGCACATACTGATATTGGGGGTGTGTAAATAAATTATAAACACTAAACAATATGCAAAGCCAGAGAAGCCTAAAAGAATGCACTTTGAGCACTTCAGTCTTGGCTGATGACAAGTTTTGGGTGATAGGAAAAAGTGGCTTCACCTGAAAGATAGGTGAATGGTTACTATTTGTTTCTACCCCAAATCCATTGCTTCCATTAATTTGTTTCAGGTGTTCACTCCTCTAATCTGTGATTGAGGTGAAGACGCTCCCATATCCAGCTGGAGGTTGCTTCTGATTAGTCATAGCCAGTGTCAATCATCTCAATGTATCTGAGAGAAATTGAACAAAATCCAGAATTCACTTTTGATGAGAAAAACTTTCAACAAGCTAGGAGAAAGGGTTTCTTCAGCCTGATATAAGCATCTACCTCGACTCTATAGCTAGCATCATAATTAAGAGGAAATGACCATGTTTCCCCATTAAAATCAGGAAAAAGACAAGTATACCCACTCTCACAACTTCTATTTAACATTGTGCTGGAGGTTTTAATAAGTGTAATAATATATGAAAAAAAGGTATCCAGATTGGAAAGCGAGAAGTAAAACTATCTTAATTTGCAGACAACAGGATAATCTATGTAGAAAATCTGATGGATATACAAAAATGTTACTAGAACTAATATATGAATATAGGAAGTTTGCAGGGTGTAATGCCAATATAAAAAAAAAATCTGAAATTTTAAAAATCTGAAATTAAAATACAAATAACACCTATTATAATATCAAATATACCATAAGTCTTAATGAAAATGTGTGAGATCTGCAAACTGAGACCTAAAAATATTGCTGATTGCTGTTAAGCAATTAAAGAAGGCTTAAATAAAGGGTGGGTACCTTGGTCATGTCTCAGGAGTTTTAACATTATCATGAGATCAAATATATCTAAAATAAATGATAAATAAAATAACCATTAAAATCTCAGCAGGCTTTTTATAGAAATTGACATGTGGTTTAATTCATTCAGAAATTCCAAGAACCTAGAATTGCCAAAATAACTTTCAAAAAATAAGAACAAAGTCAAAAGGCAAACCTGATCTCAAAACTTACTATAAATCTATAAAATTATGATGGTGTGTTTTTACATCAACATAGACAAATGAATCAATGAAATAATATTAGAAAGTCTAGAAATAGAGTGACACATATATGGACAACTAATTTTTTTGTAAATAGCTTTACTGAGATATAATTCACAAATTCACATACCAGACAATTCACATGAAGTGTACAATTCAATGATATTTAGTATGTTTACGAAGTTGTGAAACTATAAACACAATCAAATTTAGAACTTTTTATCTCCTAAAAATGAATGCCCATGCTCTATAGCTATCACCTCTCAATGCCTCAGTCTTCCCGGGTCCTAAGTAAACACTAATCTACTTTATAGATTTTCCTATTCTTGTCATTTTACATAAAAGAAATAATATAGGATCTTGTGTGAGTGGCTTCTTTTACTTAACATGTTTTCAAGGTTCATGCAAGTTGTAACATGTATCAGGACTTTGATATTTTTATGGACAAATGATACTATTGTATTGTAGGTGCACCACAATTGTATTTATCCATTCACCAGTTGAACATTTGGGTTGATCCCACTTTGGCTATTATGGATAATGCTGCTCTTAACATTCGTGTGCAAGTTATCATAAGCCAATGTATTTTCATTGTTCTTGGGTATTTACACCTAGTAATGAAATTGTTGGGTCAAATGGTAAAACTGTGTTTAAAATTTAAGTAACTTTTAGATTATTTTCCAAAGTGGCTGTATCATTTTTCATTGCCACCAACAGTCTGTGAGGGTTCTGATTTTACCACATCCACATCCTTGTCAGTATTTATTAGTTGACATTTGATTATCATCATTCTACTGGGTGTAAAGTGGAATGTAACTGTGGTTTTGATTTGCATTCCCTTGACAACTAATGATATTGATGCATATCTCATGTGCTCAGTAGCCATTTGTATATCTTTTTGGAGAAATGTTTATATGTAAACTTTGCATGTTTTTAATCAAGTTATGTTTTTACAAGAGTTCTTTCGTATGTTCTTATCAGTTATGTAATTTGTGAATATTTTCTGCTACTCTTTGTGTTATCTTTCTACTTTTTTGATAATGTCTTTTGATTCACAAAAGTTTTTAATTTTGATGAACTACAATTTTTTTTTCTGACTTGTGTTATTGTTTTCATATCTAAAAATCCATTGTCAAATTCAAGGTCATAAATACTTAGCTGTAGGTTTTCTTTTAAATTTTATAGTTTGAGATTTTACATTTAGGTTTTTGATCCACTTCGAAGAAATTTTTGTACCTGGTATGAGGGAAGGTGTCAACTTCATTCTTTTGCATGTGAATATTCAGTTGTCTCAGCACCATGTGTTGAAAAGATTATTCTGTCTCAGTTGAGTGGTCTTAGTACCCTTGTCAAAAATTAGTTGACCATACATGAATGGATTTATTTCTGTCTCATTGATCTGCATACTATCCATATGCTTGTACCACATTGTTTTAATTACTGTAACTTTGTAGTGACTTTTGGAATCAGGAAATTTAAGTCCTCCTAATTTGTTCTTTTTCAAAATTGTTTTGGCTATTTTTCTTTTTTTTTCTTTTGAGCTTCCAAATTTTAGAACTAGTATGCCAACTTCTACAAAGAAGGCAATAGAGTTGCTGATACAGATTGTGCTGAATGTATATATAAAGATCAGTTCAGGTCATATTGCCGTCTTGACAATTTCAAGTCTTCTGATCCATGAATACGGAATGTCTTTCCATTTGTTTAGATCTCCTTTACTGTCTTTCATCAGTGTTTGTATTTTTCAGAGTTTAAATTTTGCACTTCTTTGTTAAAATTTTTCCTAAGTATTTTATTCTTTTGGATTCTATTATAAATGGTACTTATTTCTTGATATCCCTTTTGAATTGTTATTGCTGTTTTAATAGAAACACAACTAAATTTTGTGTGTTTATGTTGTAGCCTGAACTTTGCTGAAATTTTTATCTTTAAATATTTATGTGTGTGTGAATTATTTAGGTTTTTCTATATATAAAATTACATCACCTGCAAATGGGGATATTTAACTTTATCTTTTACAATCCAATTTAGATGCTTTTTATTTCTTTTTCTTGCTTAGTTGCTCAAACCAGGAATTCTAGTACAAGATTGAATAGAAATATCCCACTGAATATTCTTGTTACCTTATTGATCTTAAGATATTCAGTGTTGCACAATTGACCAAGATATGAGGTGTGTGTTTTTCATAATGTATATTATTGAGTTGAGGGGATTTTCTTTAATTCTTAGTTTGTTAAAGATTTTTAACAAGAAATGGTGTTGAATTTTTCCAAATGTGTTTTCTACATAATGTGAGATAATCATGTGTAGGGTTTATTTTTCCCCTTTATTCTTTTTATTTGCTATGTTATATTTTTTTGTTTGTTTTTTGGGGGGTTTTTTTTGTATTTTGAACCATCCTTCTATTCCTGGGATAAATCCCATTTGGTTTGGTCATGGTATATAATGTTTTTAATATAATGCTGGATCAATTGGTTCATATTTTGTTGAGGATTTTTGTTTATATATTTATAAACGGAATTGGTTTATAGTTTATTTTCTTAGAATTTTGTTCAGTTTTGTTATCAAGGCAATGCTGGCCTTATAGAATGAATTTGAAGTGATCCTTCCTCTTCTATTTTTTGGAATAATTTGAAAAGGATCACTATTAATTTTTTTTTAAGTAATTGGTAGAATTTACTACTGCACCTATGTGGATCTGAATTTTTATTTGTTGGTTTTTGAGTACAGATGTTTTCACTTGTGTAGGTCTGTTAAGATTTTCTGTTTGAGTCAGTTCGGTAATATGTGTCTTTCTAGGAGTATGTTAATTTCATCTAAGTTATTTAATCTGTTGTCATCCAATTGATTATAGTATTCTCTTATAATCCTATTTATTTATATTTGTAGTAGTAATGTTCGCACTTTTATTCTTGATTTTAGTAATTTGAGTATTCCTTCTTTTCTTAAATCAATCTGCCTAAATTTGTCCATTTTTTAAATCTTTTCAAAGGGCTAAATTTTTATTTCATTGATTCTATTGTTTTTCTATACTCTATTGTATTTATCTCTGCTCTAATCTTTATGATTTCCTTTTTTCCATTCACCTTGGGTTTAGTTTGGTTTTCTCTTTCTACTTAATTATGGTTTAAAGTTAGGTTATCAATATGAAATCTTTATTCTTTTCAAAGTTAGGGTTTTACTGCTATAAATTTCCTCTGAGCATGGCCATCACTCTATTTCAAACATTTGGCATATTGTATCTTCATTTTCATTTATCTCAAAGTATTTTCTAATTTTTCTTTTAATTTTTTCTTTGACCCATTGATTGTTTAATCATGATAGGTTATTTGTACACAATTGTAAATTTTCTACTTCTCCTTCTGGTCTTGACTTCTGGTTTTATTCTGCTGCAGTCAGAAAAGATACTTTGTATGATTTAAATCTTTTTAAATTCACTGAGACTTGCTCGGTGACCTAATATATGATCTAACTTGCAGATTGTTCCATGTGCAGACAGGATAATGTATATACTTGAGTAAGTATTCTACATATATCTGCTAGGCCTAGTTGGCTTAAAGTGTTACTTAAATATTCTGTTTCCTCATTGTTCTTCTTATTCTGTCCATTACTGAGAATGAGGTGTAAACATTTCCAACAATTATTATAGAACTGTCTATTTCTCTCTTCAATCCTGTCAATTTTTGCTTCATATATTTTGGGGCTTTATTGGTAGGTGTGCGTGTTGATAATTGTTATGTCTTTTAATGTATTGGCCGTCTCTCTATGTATAATGTCCTTCTTTAGAGCTTATAGTAATTTTTGACTTAAATTCTATTCTGTCTTATATTAGTATACCATCCCAGGTCTCTTTTTGTTACTATTCACATGAAAAGTTTTTTTTCCCCATCTTTTCTTTCAACTTGTATGTATCTAAAGTTAGACTCTTATCAACAGCATGTAGAAGGATAATGTTCTTTTAAAATCCATTCTGTCTATGTTTTGTAATGAGAGCATTTAGTCCATTTATATTTAAAGTAATTACACAAAAGGAAGGATTTACTTCTGCCATTTTTCTAGTTGTTTTCTAAATATTGTACCTTTTTTTGATTCTCAAATTCTGTTACTCCCTTTTTGTGTTTAATGTTTTTGCAGTGTGCGATTTTTGTTCTTTTAAAATTCCCATTTATGTATATTTTTTGGATATTTTATTAGTGGTTGTGTTAGGGATTACAATTGACCTTTTCAACTTATGATGACTATATATGTGTGTGTGAATGTATGTGTGTGTATACATATGAATATATGTTTATTTATAACAGCTAAAAATAAGGTGAATTTAAAGATATAGATGTATACAAAAATACATATAAATAATAAATAAATAGTACATTAATTTTACTCTGTAGTTCTGTATAGTAAGAGAGACATAAACCTATTCCCATGGGGACGTTAATTGTGTGGTAAAAGTAGAGGAAGCATGAAAAGCATATTTAAGCACAGACAGAACTATACCATGCTTTAGAAATTACAATAGGCTTCCATGCATTGTAGGTTAATTAACCCATTCAACTATTTCATGAGGTAGGTATACTTTTGATGTGGTTTTTGATAGTTAAGGTAATTGATGCAAAGAGCTTGAAGTCGTATAGGTAGTAAGTGATGACAGTGAATTTGAAATACAGGTCTCTGCAAGGCTCTAAATCTTGTGATTTTCCAGTATTTTGTAAAATTTACCAACCAGTCAATTCTTGATTGTCTATATGCAAATGATCAGTATCACAGTCACCAGCTCATATATCAAAACTTTCTGGTATATTTTAGTTGGTTTGTATATCTTAACTTTAAATCTATGTATGTAAAATTTTTGTGTTTGAAAAATTAGCAAAGATTATCAATTTTACATTATACTATTTTGTGATGTTTATTGTTCTGTTCGTTTTATAAATCTAGATTGACTGTCATTGCTGTATCTTACATCTCAGGGATCATTTTCTTCCTTCAGATCCACACTATACAGAATTGGTTCCAAATCTTTGAAGCATAGCTGGATGTGAAATAATGAAAGTCTGCCTAATACTCGGATTTAGATCTATAAATTTAGATGAAAAAAAAAAGCTGCCAGGTATCACAAATATGTTCTAATTTTTTTTTTGCTTGGAAAACAGTTCTCCTCTTCCACAGATTTTTCACAACTTCTATTTAAATTAGTTGAATGTAAGCCAATCCTATTTAGGTTCATCTGAACATGAAAATGACCAAATTAAATCATTTTCTCTAAAGACTAACAAAACTTGATCAAAAATAATGACTGGCAAATCATAAACTCCATGCAGACACAATCTGCCTGTGAGAAGAGATCTAAAGAGGCAAACGTGGAAAGATAGGAGAAAAAAAAATATTTTGGAAGCCATCAAGATTTTATTGTAGAATTATTTTTGCCATAAGTGTACTACCATATTCAATTAATATAATGAAATCCTGTACTGTAATATTTTAATCATCAACTGTGTTCTCTATTCTTTGATCTAACAAATGCCAGGATAATTTGTCCTATTACTCTAATGAGTAAGGCTTACAGTCCTTTCTGACTTTACTTACTCAGTTCTATTAACCGTTTCCAGAGTAACTATTATTCATAAAGTCATTTAATCTTTACCCTATTGACGTGAAATCTATCTTAACATTGTTAGCTGTACAGTCCTCTAACCTGTCAGCTTTTGAGTTTCCCAAATCTTATATTCATCAAGTTTTATTCACTTTATTCTGTTTAGAGATACTTTTGTTTCTCTAGGTATTATGTGACTTTTAATATTTTAGTTTTCTTTTTTTTCAGTTCAACAGAGAAATAGGGGGGGAATCTTGCATGATACCACTACACCAGCAGTGCTGACAGTTCAACAGAGAAATAGACAAGATCTGTGTACCTAAAAAGAGGAAGTTTTGATGCCTTTAAGTAAAAGAGACAAGTGCAGAGAGAATAGATTTCACAGATAGAAAAAGAATGGGTAATGTTGCAGAGCAAGACTAGATAACTGAAACAACCCCATGATTACACAGTACCAGAGAAGGACCTTCAGGCAATTGTGGGGTGTGTGTATGAGAGAGAGAGCGAGAAGGAAGGAAAAGATGAAATAAGGAGGAAAAATACGTAGGTAGATTGATTAACTAGAACATATTTCTATTTGTGTTTTTTAAGTGCAGTTAGTCTCAGTGAACAACTTTTTACCGATTGGTGAACTGAATGTGGAAAAGATAATAAGTGCACTAATAAGATAATTTAATCCTTCCCCCAACAGAGAGGCCCTGCTATGATGTGGGAGAGGGATTACTGCAGATAGAAAGTCAGTATCATTTTGTGTTTATGCTTCTTATTGGAATAAAACAATTTTTCTCCAGACATAGGCAGGCCCAATAGCTTACCTTTTATATTATTCTCAAACTGCCGTAACAGCTAATGTTATAGAATGTCTTCTTGAACATGATTAATGTGGGCAAATCCACAGTGAATAGTGTTTAAGTGTGCTGTGTCATCTGCATGACCTTTCCTTTTCAGTTAAGAGTGTCACAGATTAAATCATAAGAATATCTTAATGAAATGTGCATAGTTTTTAATTAGAAAGAGTGGCATACTTATTTTTATGACATCCTTGAATTTTTAAATAATAAAAGAAAATGGATGGAATCCACAACTTAAATTTTGTGCAGCACAATAGACAGCAATACACAATGTATAAAAGACTCTGCTGTGGTGCTTTATTTACTTAATTAATAGCATGTAAAAATTGGATCAAATTAATTTCCACCAGCATCTTATTTAGATATGTGGTCCAATCTTAATGTAACATTAAGTGATCTTAAACAATTTTCTGGTACTTTGTGAAATTACTTCCAGCTAAAGAAATTCATACCTGGGTTCATATGATAGGAAATAGGAAAAGTGAGTTTTTGTGTGCGGTTGTATGAAGAACATATTGACTGAATAATAATCAGTAATCAAACATCCACCTCTAGATAGCAAAATATCAAAACTCTTAAAATGAGAAATAAGGAAAATGCTTCTGCAAGTTCCTGCAATGTTTCCACTTAAAATGTTATTTTAAAAATGTATAAACATCCAGGTAATTTTACTTGCTATTGATTGTGTATCAAATATCAAAATACCTCTTTGGACTGGGATTTTTGTCTTTAAAATGTGTGTTCTTTCCAGTAAAGCTGTATTATTTGAAACTTCATGGTACTCAAAATACTTTTATGAGTTAATAAATAATTATTTTATTAATATGATTTTAAAAGTCAAAGGATAAATTACTAGTATGCTTGAGTAATAATGGTTAAATGACAGTCCCTGGGTCAAAGAGTTATAATGTAAAAGAAAAGGACTTGCTTTTGGAGTAAATACAATTTTATAAGAATTAAACATTTTCATTCATTACTGTGGACAGTTAAATTGCTCTCATTATTACAAAACACACACACAGATATTGCTTCAAAATAGTTGTACTTGTGTGTTTGTGTGTGTGTTTAGCTAATAGAGCACAAAGAAAGGGGATTTTAAGTTGAAGAAAAGATACTTCTAAATGAAAATAAATGAGATATCTGTAGTTGCTTTTTTATTTTCAATCTTTTGAAAGAAAGGTTCAGGTCATTTTACAATCTTGAAAATAGAATAATCAATAAAGCTTAAAAATAGCAAATGTATAAAATTTTAGAAATGTTTCTGGTATCAATTTTATACTTTTCTCTAGAAGAAGATATTGGCAGTAACAGATTATATGCAACAAGGTCTCTTATTATTGAGTTCTTTTGTATATAATGCCAGGAGTGCTTAAAAGTGGGAGACGTAGATGGATTTTTGCTCTAGAGCAAATTACCCGTGCTATGACACCTGAGTCTCAGGAAAGATAGACTTTGAGTCCATTTGACTCTATTGTGTATGTTGACATAAGTCAAGTTTGTTGTACTATTCAGTTAGGCATACCAGCTCTTCACCAAGAACCTGATACATAATAGGCACAAATAAGTTAGTTAAATAATTTAGTGAATAGATCTAAGGGCTCTTTGTACATTCAAGACAATTCTAAAAAAGCTATGGTGGCTGTCTTATCAGTTTGTTCTCAAGTAATGAAAATCCTAGTACCAGAAATCCTAGGAAAAGTGTGGTTTAGAATCTCTTACCATTTAGATTGAAAGTTATACTGGAGTTGTCCTGGGAATTCCCTGGTTATTTTATTATAGCCTGGAAGTCTTTTCCAAGATAATCATACTAAAGGAATACAATGTTCTGAAGAAACTTTAGGGGATATATATCTTTTAAAAAACATACATATGTATACATATACGTATGTCTGAGTATATACATGTATGCTTATATGTGATGTTATATATATGCATGTATCATATATATTCAAATATATAATTTGTTACAGGGATACCTTGTATATATTTAGAGTTAGGAGTTGATTTGTATCTGTTTGAGACCATCTTTACTGTTAGAAAGCTATAGATACTGGATTAAGAGCAATTGAAAGGGAACAACTGCCTCTAGGTGTCTTTTGTGTCCTAAGTGGAGTTCTGTATGATGTCTGGCTCCCAGGAGATACTAGCTATATATCTAAAGAATAAATGGCCAGGTTTCTTTCTTTTCTCCTTTGTTTCTTTTCTTTCTCTTCCTTCCTTTCTTTCTTTCCTTCCTTCCTTCCTTTTTTCCTTCCTTCCTTCCTTAAATTTTACATACAGTAGAAGTACAGAAGGAAAAAACATGTACAAAACAAGACTAAAAGTTTTCTCATGTGTTCTTTGAGCCTGTCATTGTCTCCAGTTCTATTTGTTCCCTTTCCAAAGAAATCCAGTAATCACTATGTATATACCTTTATGCCTTTTTTTCTTTCTTTCTTAATTGTTAACTTCCTTCATAGTTACCATAATAGTCTGCAAACTTTTGGCCCATAATATATATATATATATATAATTAGCCAGGTGAAGCTTTATTTCTTTTGCTTGTATTTTTACCACTAAACTCCTTACATGCTAAACACTAGCCCTTCACCATAACCATATTCTTCTCATATTTACTCTTAATAAAACAGCAAATATAATAAATATTTTATTAAAAGTGTGTTCTTTTGGGGGGGCACAGGGAATGATCAATTTAATACAAAGTAAATGCTTTTAATTATGAGCATCAGAATTTATTTTACATTGATTCATGACACCGTGAAGACTAGTGAACAAGGAAACATTTAATAAGCATATTGCTACAGACACATATTGATGGAATTTAGAAGAGAATCATAGAAGAATTAAATTAATATAAAACAGGTTAAAAAAGGTAAATTACATTTGAAAATGCTCAATTTTCTTAACATACATATCTTGTTAAAATCTAGTTAAGAATTTATTTTAGACAGGTATCCAATTAATGTAAAAAGAAAAAGTAATGAGATAGGTACTTAAATATAAGATCAAAGCAAAGAAAACAACTAAAATACACATTTTAACTGCTGGAGGGACAATGTGGTGTGTTAATAACACAATTCAAATCTATGTCCAAGATACTCGTTTTTTGCAACTTTGTAATTAATTTATGATTCTGAGTTGTATAGTAGAGATTTGAAGCAGACGATTGGACTGGGGAAAAATATTTCTTGAAACAGCTATAGAATTTGAGTAAACACATAAATAACTTAATATGTTGGTTATATTAATCAATTAATCTATATCCATAGTTCTATTTTGTCATGGATGTGTATGATTACAAATTTAACGTATTGATATATCTTTATAATTTCATTTTTTATCTGTTCTTTCATGCTTATTGCTTCTGCATTATTTATTTATCTGCTATATTGTTTGTTCATACAAGTTTATTTCTTATGAAAGTGTGCCTTTCATCATAACACACTTTTCCCTTTATTTAACTATCTTAATATTAAACTCCTTTGTCTTGACATTACTTTTGCTTTTTCAAGATTATTTTTCTTTATATTTGACAGATATAATTTTGCCAATCACTTACTGGTATCTTATCATATTTTATATCCTAAGTTTGAGCTCTTATTTTTTAATTTAAATGTAAAATTCATCAATATGAATGCATTTCAGTAGTTTTAATGATCATTTTCTTAGTTCACAACCTATTGTATATTTTAGTTTTATCTTGAATTTTTAATGTCAAGAAATTTGACACTGTCATTCCTGTTTTATAAACAGATGTTTGTTTTTATTTATACTCTATTCCTTGCTTCCCTCAAATCTTCAGCTAAGATCATTTTATTTTCTTGTGAAGTATAACCTTTAAAAT
This sequence comes from Camelus dromedarius, assembly GCF_036321535.1. Lineage (NCBI taxonomy): Eukaryota > Metazoa > Chordata > Mammalia > Artiodactyla > Camelidae > Camelus > Camelus dromedarius. The sequence continues at coordinate 11,464,631 of NC_087444.1, forward strand.
TCCATCAGTGAGGGCATTTGGGTGGTAAATATTATCAATTTTTACTTGTTCAAGTATATATATATATGGACTTTAAAACAAGATTTCTGTTTGTTTTGTAATGGAGGTACCAGGGATTGAACCCAGTTATATAATCCCTACCACTAAGTTGGAAATTATGCATTCTGTGTTTGTTTAATGGTTAACCTAAAATTTATATTAAGCATTGTTAACATTCCAACATATAAATTTAATTCTATTTTTTGCTTTCCTTTTAGATAAGAAAGACCTTAGATCAATGTCATGCATTTACCACTCCAACATTTTTGTTGTCTTCATGTTTTAAAATTATATTTATTTAATTGCATGACATTTTATTACTATTAAGCATGAATTGAATAATGTTTACTTGCTTTCTTCATGCATCTCTTTCTTTAATTTTCTTTTCTTTTTTTTATTTCAGACTCCATAGCTAGAATAACATTCCTTCAGCCTAAAGATAATTCCTTTACAATTCTGTTTAAACTTCCAGAACTTGATAAGAAAATGATCAGCAAATTAATAGAAACATTAATGATATTCATGTTTGATTTTCACATAAAAGGAAATAAATATGACCCTTAAGTATAAGAAAAAAGCTTAAACCTGTTTTAAAATCCTTGTAATAAATGATTTCAAAACAATATACTGAAAAAAACATTACTCAGCTATCAAATTATCAACAAATGAAATGTATGACACCATATTCTGTTAGCCAGCCTATAAAAATGGTGCATTCTCAAACATTGCTAATGGGAATGAAAAATGGTACAACTCTATGGACGGGATTTTGCAATACCTAACCAATTATACATTCAGTCATCTTTTTAATTCAGGAATCCTATTTATAATAATCTGTCCAAAGATAGAATGGCATGAACATAAAATGTTATATTTCATCTTTATTTGTTACATGAAAAAATTAAAAACAAGCACATGAGTGCAAGTAAAAATTCTGCTTTATATTTTTGAATTTGGAATCATGTATAAATTTTACATAATTCAAAAGCAAAATAAATAAAATAACCTAATATAGCAATTATTAAAATTGAAAATAGTGAAATGAAACCTATCTAACTATATATAAGCTTGATGGAATAATCCCACTAAGAGGAATCATATTTTTGCACTAAACCTATAATATTTTGGCTCTTTCCTAGTAATGTATAGCCTACAGTTAAAAAAGAATCCTTCAAATAAATCTAAGTTTCATATATTAACCTCATTATTTAACTAATATTAATATGGCTACGTTGAAATATTAATATTCATGTGTGGGTAGGTAGATGTCAATAAATTGAGTTAAAATGAATAAGTAACTATGTTCCTTTAAATGTCATTAGGAATCAAGTTTTCAAGTGGAAAAGAGATAAAATTGTAAAATCTAAGTAGCCAAATAAATTTTACAATCTTGAATTTCAAGTTCTTCTAAAAAATACATATTTCAAGCTTTGTTCACTGAAAAGTCCTAGAAGCAATGGCAACCCAGAAATATAAGCACCCTAATCACCCAGATAATAGTCCCTAAATAAATTCTGTTAAACTATTAACTGTTATCTCCACAAATATCTGAAATATTCTATTTGAAATATTGGCCTCCATTCTCTCTCTCTCTCTCCCTCCCTTTCTTCTGGAACTCTGATTAGATGTGTGAAACCTCACCCTTTGTATCTCTTCATCTTGTCACGAGGCTGTTAAATGCATCACTTGAGTTTCATTGATCATGAGGATAATTTGAACTGTGTGTCTGCAAAGTGGCCAACTTGTAGTTATAAAGTTTCAAACAATTACTTGGTTTTTATTCACTGTGCTCTGACTAGCACCCAGGTAACTTTTCATGAAATCCTGAAATAGGACATGGCCGGGATTTATTTCTGGGTCCCTGGTAAATGGTGGGTAGTACTTTCATTTCCTGTACTTGCTGGGAGTGTCTTGTATTAGAATCTGCAACATATAGCAGGACCTGAGCATTATTTTCTTTCCTGCAAATTCCTCAGGTTTGTGAACACAGATCTCAAATTCACTTACCTTTATGAAATACTCTCAAAAGTCATTTTAGTGTTCCATTTACTGTTCTGGATACCTTGTATATTTTGATCTGATAATTTTTGACTATATTGCCAGTAGTCAGATACTGTTCAGATTGTCTTTTTCATTATTTCCCCAATATTTTAAGGTGTTTTTAGTGGAGTTACCACTTGAATACTAGCCCACCCATCACATCACTGGAAATAGAACTATAGACAAAACTATGTATAAAATATACTCAAAGTACCCTTTGAGTTTTTAGTATTAATTATTATATCTTTTCCCAGAAGTCCTCTTTGGGTTGTTCTTGCAAGTTCTTTTTTTCAGTACCATACTTTTATTTCTTTTCTAAAACATAACGCACGCTTTTTAACTCAATGAAAACAAATACTTACCTCACTCATTCAGCCAATATTTATCAACTAGTGTGCATCAGGGACAATGATATGCTCCAGGACTGCAGTGCCTAAAAAACAGACCCCAAAACCCCTGTTGTATGAGGTTCAGACATAATAAGGGAGATGAAAAAGAACATAATAAAGAGGTAAGATATTTGGTATGTTTGGAAGTAATAAGTACTAAGTTAAAAAAAAAAAAACAAGGATGGAAAAGGATACTAGAAACTGTCAGAGAGAATGGTGTTGAAGTTTAGATAGAGTGCTCAGTAGCTGGAACCAAATGAGTGAGAAAGAAAATGGAATAAGATATTAGAGAGATAATAGGAAGCAGAACATGTATTTTAACATGTAGGGATTTTGGCCATTAAAAAAATTGAAGGATTTTTGAAGAATAAAGAGGTAACGTTATTTAACTCACATTTCGCAGAAACATTCTGCATGCTGTATTAAGAGGAGGCTGTAGAGGGCAAAGGAAAGTGCAGACACAGCAGTTAGAAGGTTTATAAGTGTGTGATCTCAGAAATTTGGTGGTGACATATCAGAGTCGAAGCTACTGAGGTGAAGAGAAGTGGTTGCATAAAGAGATATCTGCATAAAAGTCAAACAGAAGTATGATTAGAATCAGGGTGTCTCAGATTTCTTTCATATACTGGATCAGCTTCATGGTTTGCCATTAATTCAGAATCTATCTGTCTAAAAGCACAAAAGCAATCTCTTCTCTCCGCCAACAATTACAGCTACCTAATTAAGGCCTTTTTTCCCTAGTTAGTGGCAGTACATTTTTCTTAATTATCCAGGCTTGTACCTCTACATTTTCCCGTGTTCTCACATTAAAGTAGATGATTAGTTCTGTTGACTCTACTTTCTGAAATGTCTCTGCTGGCAGTTTCTTCCTTTATATACCCAACCTCTATCAAAATTTTGGATTTATCAGGACCTGTATAAAAACTTTCCAATCCCCACTTTTAACCACTCAAATCATTTCTTCTCAAATTCTTAAAACTCAGATTATTTACTTTATTTCTTTAGTGGCTCTTCATACCTAAATCTAATCTCCTTAAAGTAGATATGCAAGGTCTGAAGGTTTAGGATGATAAAATTAATGATTCTGGGCGTAGGTAAGTCACAAACTGGGGAATAGGGCAAAGAAGAGAACAACACCTGCCCAGTCCTTATGGTTATATACTATGTCTATATCCATATCTGTATCTGTAGTGTTATGTGGACAATAATAAATTGAATTAAGTCTTCTTAGATGATCTATCTATAATTCTTTAGACTCACTGGTCCCTGAAGCTAGATCTTCTGGAAGATTTATTTCAAGCATCTGGAAATATGATTCAGCCCATAAATAGTGGCTAAAATTTAACTTCATAATTAGAGATTCCTTTTTTAATCTCCCACAGAATTTTGTTGGTTACTGTTATATCACTGGACTTATATTACGATGTCTTCTATCCTTTACTGGTTATTTCTCCAACACTAAGAACATTCTTGGACCAGAGACATTCAACAACAGATTCAATCTTTCTTTCTTTCTTCCTTTCTTTTTTTTCTTTCTTCCTTTCTTCCTTTCTTTCTTCCTTTCTTCCTTTCTTTCTTCCTTTCTTCCTTTCTTCCTATCTTCCTATCTTTCTTTCTTTCTTTCTTTCTTTCTTTCTTTCTTTCTTTCTTTCTTTCTTTCTTTCTTTCTGAAATAGCATTCATTAAAAACTTACTCATATGCAAATAATTATACTAAAATGTCACACAAAAATTGTAGAGTATTTCTCTCCTCTCAAATTTTCGAAAGATAAAATGCTGTGGAGTGTTGAAGCATTAAGTATGTTTATCTAAGATTTGAGCATGCGGATCAAAGCTCTCTTCTGATTCCTGTTTATTGTCTTAGTCTTATAGTCTAGTGGGTAGAAGACAGTAATTTTATTCTGACCAGTTCATGGGGAAAAAAAAAATTGTTAGCTTCTGAATTTACCTGTCCTGCTTTTGATTACAGCTAATATATCTAAAATACATATAAATTTACAAGGTTTTTCTTTTCTCCCCAGATTATCTTATATTAAACCCACAGATTTAAATACGACCAATTTACTATTCCAAGATTTGTGTTTCATCATGCCATGCCAAACTTGTTAGCCAAAGCTACCAACTCCTGAATCTTAAATACAATTAAATACTTAAATACTATTATCTTGTGATTGCTCTGAGAATGTTTACATTTTAAAAACTCAAATGCACACAAAATACTGGCTATTTTTCCTTTTTAATTATATACATTTTATATTGCAGCACTTTGGTACTGAATATTTAGTGCTATAAGTTAGCCATTTAGTGCTGAAATGAATTTATTTGGAAAGAATATGAAATCTCATCTTTTTCTAGGCTTTTTTCTTGCCTCTAATTATAACTACCATTTTTTATTTAAATAATTAAAATATACTTCCTATATTAGTTTGTTTGAGCTGCCACACAAAATGCCACACGCTGGGTGGCTTAAAAAAACAAAATTTATTTTCCCACAATTCTGGAGGCTAGAAGCCCAAGAGCAAGGTGTCAGCAGTTTGGTTTCTTCTGAGACCTCTCTCCTTGGCTTGCAAACCATCGTCTTCTTGCTGTGTCCTTACATGACATTTCCTCTGTTGCATGTATCTTTGGTGTTTCTCTTTGTGTGTCCAAATTTCCTATTCTTACAAGAACACTAGTCAGATTGGATTAAGGCCCACTTCAATGGGCCACACCTTTTAACTTAGTCATGCCTTTAAAGGTTGCATCTCTAAATCCAGTATGATTTGGAGGAACTAGGAGTCAGAATCTCAGCATATGATTTGAGGGGGATACAATTCGGCCCATAACACCTGTCAGTTACTTTGATTTCTTGCCCTTTGTTCAGTAATCAGTGGCCATTTATAAACTCACTTTCTGCTAGGGCCTTAAACACTTAAAGTTTCTTTCCAAAGCTTACCTTATTTGATATATTTCAGTTATGCAGTATCATGTTATAAATATACACTGATAAGTGTAAATTTACGCATATGGTATAAGGTAAAATAAAAGAAGAAAAAACAAAAATTATCAAGAAAAATAAAGTAATTAAGGATGATAAAAAGGATGCAGCTTAAATCTTCCCTATTCACTTAATTCAGGCCGTATGTTTTTGATATTTTTACCTGACAAAGTCATGCACTTTTATACACTAATAGGCAAGTTTTATTCTTTATTTGTTTGTTGAGTGTAAAAGAAGCCTCTAATCTTTTCAACCTTTTAAAATTGTTCAGGGCAATTAAGCCTTAGAAAACCCAGAAACAAGACCAGAATGTGGAATGCTCAATTTGCATATTCAAATTCCCAATTATATGCATAGTAATATGCAAATAAATGTTATTTTCTCTTGACTAACGATTTTATGGTGGGAAAATTGCCTACTTGTCCTTGCAGAAAACCAGACACCAACAATAAACCTTCCCCCTAAAAGATGAGCCTGATGAATTTGGGTTTTTTTTTTGCAAACTACATATCTCAACTGTTAAACTGCAGTAGGAAAAAGAAAAGTACACTATTCTAAATATTTGTTGTTTTGTAGTTATACATATACATTTGCATGTGCATATTCACATGCATATGTATGTACATATATGTATATATGTATATGTATGTGTGTTTGTGTGTATGTATGCATTTTCTAGATATTTCAAAAATAACAAATTCTAGAATACTGGATAGTCTACAGTTACTAGGAGGGCACGTTGTTAGCCTGGGATTAACTATTGTGCAATAGTTCAACTACACTTTTAAACGTATATTTTAAGGAATAAAGTTAATTTTCTTTACAGGTATCATTTGCTACTGAATTACTATTAAGCAGAATTTAAGACTAACTTTTAAATTTTTAGACAATAGTTTTTTCTGAGTATTAACATCATCACAATATATAGAACCATAAAACATACAAATATACAAAATAGAAGTATATTTGATTAATTGTGATTAGTGATCTGTTTTAATGTTTTTCCAGCCTAAAATGAATACTGTTCTCATTTGTAATACCTTATTAACTAAGCACAACCTTTATGTTCAATAACTTTATGAAGTATTTTGCTAGGTACTAGACCTTATCCTAAATAATCTTTTTGAATTTCATTCCTTTGTTCATATAGTGTTAAAGTCCAACTTGACCTAGTTCTTCTAAAATTTATGTAGATACTTTCAGAACAAAAAACTGTAAATATACTCTAAGAAGACCAAGATACTAAGTTGTGGTGGTGTTTAATAATGGTGTAGAAATTAAGAAACCGTGGCATTGCCATGGAAAAGAGTAATATATAGACCAATGGATCAGAATAGAGCATGACAAAAAAATACAGGAAAGAACTTAGATTTCAGAATCATATGTACTTCAGTGGGAGGTAATATAATGTGGTCTTTGGAGATACACTCACAAGTGACAACTGAATGTCCTTGAGAAAATTAAAAATTGCTTGACATTTTGGTTGTTTTTTTTTTTTAACTTTTTCCCTTTATGACATGTGAATAATAATATGCTGTGAACTGAATGCTTTTGTTCTCTCCCAGTTCTTATGTTGAAGCCCCAACCCCCCCAGTGTGATGGTATTTGGAAGTGGGACCTTTGAGAAGTAATTAGGTTACGAGGGTGGAGCCTCCATGAATGGGGTTGGTGAAGATACAGGAGAGGGATGATCTTCCTGTTGGCCGTGTGATGGTACAACAAGAAGTGGCTGTCTGTGAGCTAGGAGGCTGGCTCTCATCAGATAGGAAATCTGCTGACAACCAGATGTCTCCATTCTTTACATATTCCCATCACCTGAATTCCGTGGCATTATTCTTATGCCTGCTTTGATAATTTCTCTACAAATGAGTTTTGCAATATGTTTGGAAGGTTTTAAAATTTTACATATTACATTACACTTTAATGTGTTTTTCCTAAATTTTGTGGTTTGAGAACTTTGCTTTATATTTGATATCTTTCCAGTATATTAATTACTCCTAATTTATAACTCCCCTTCCCCTTTTCCCTCTAGTAACCGTAAGTTTGTTTTCTCTGTCTGTGAGTCTGTTTCTGTCTTCCAGCAAGTTGGTAAATAGCGTAGACAAACTCTTTTTGTATAGACAAACTAATGATTATGCTTAATGATATTTTAAATAATTTTAAATAAACTAGTGAGCCAAGAGAAAAATAAGGGAAATATTCAAATTCCAGAAACTGCAAGAAGGTGAGAGTCCAGAGAAATAAGTGTATCACTGAAGTTAGATTTTTTGTGGGAATTTTATCAATCTGTTGTGTTATAGGGTTGGGTTTTACTGAACTGTGCCTGTGTAAGGAACAGGAGACAAAGCCAAGGATCTACTCTGGAAATCAACTCAGTGTAAAACTGGGTATTTAAAGGATTAAACACTCATGGTTAAGTAAGGAATAAAATCCCACAAAATTCTGCACAGGAAGATTTTGAAAATACTAAAATATTTTTGCCATACCACTGGCTAAAAGAAAAAAAAATTAAAAATAGGACATAAGGAATTAAAAAAATGGGAAGGAAAAAAATAAATGAGAAAGTTTTCTTGTACAGATCTGTTTATAGTTTACACTATGTATTTTATAGCTTATTATTATATATATATGGTTTATAGTGTAAACTATAAACTAGTAGAAGCAATAGACAAGAGAATATGTAATTTATTCTTGTACCTTGTGGTATATTGTGGAATAGTATAAAGTGGAGAAGATAAGTCAGAGGTTACTCGGGTAATAGGAATCAAGGTTAGTATCAATTAGTAATGTTTTTACGAACTACAAAAAGGGAAAAAACTAAGCAATAAACTATTTAAGCATTTATGTCATGTTTTTTTCTCTAATGGTTTTTGGAATTTATACACTATTATGTATTTACCACACATACTTAACTTCAGTCTTAAGCTGAAAAGTATTTTGATCTCCTTTGATCCAAATAAGAAAGGGAATGTAGAATCCTTCAGTTTTAATATTCCTTTTCCTGGCTAATATATTATTATTGTTAAATATGTTAGTTTTATTTTTTTCATCCCGATGTATTGAACACATTGTGTTTTATGTACATACACACTATTTATTTAGATTTACCTACAAATTTTCATGCCTATCTGGGTCATTGATTTTCCTGAATTATATCCTTTAGTATGTCCTATACACATTCAAATATAGAGATATTCTGGTGATAAACTCCTGATTATATTTATCTATAAATATTTGCCTTTTACTCTCAATGTTGAATGATAATTTTATAAGATACAAAGTTCTAAGTTTAACATTATTTTCCCTCATTAATTTATAAATGCTGTTCCAATGTCCATTAGCCTTGTTATTGAGAAGTGTGCTTTCATTTTAGAATTTCTTCCTGTTTGGTGTGCTATATTTTGGGTCTGGTTCCTCTGAATGTCTTTTCTCTTTGTAATACTGCAGTTTCACTATGTAGTGACTTGTTCTGGATTCTTCCTTACCTTCTTAGGATATTTTATATATTCTAGACTTTAGAAGTGTGCCCTCCTTTTTTAATGAGTTTTAGAAATACCTGAACCATTATTTCTTCAAATATTTTCTCTAATCTGTTGTCTAAATTTAATCCTGTCTGTGATCCCAACCAGAGAAATTTTAGAACCCTTTCTTCTATCCCACAGATCCTATCTTTTAATTCTTTAATTTTCTCAGTTTTGTCTGATCTGTGGTTTCACCCATCCAATGTAACTTTCATTACAATTTTATTATTTTTATTTGCTACAAGCTCAGTTTTTTAATGTTTGCTTATTTCTCCTAATTACTCACTGATTTATAAGATTCTAATTTCATTTTTTTTGTCTTTAGACACTTTTTTTTTTTTTTTTTTTTTTGCTTAGCTATTCTTTCAGTCTTTGTATTCTCACTGTAACAATTTTACCAGCTAGAAACTGTGGGAGTGTAAATATACTTTTTATTTCTTTTATTTTGACATATATTGTCTTTCCTTTCACATATCCTTGTTGGTAATGTACATGAGGCCAAGATGTTTTGCTCTACGGCAACCTAAAGTGTCCACGTTAGTGACTGTTTTCTGCAAGAGTAGCTTTTCTGTTTTGCTGTAAAGAGGCAGAGGGAGGCAGAGGGAAGCCCATTTCAGGACAACCACCACCTCTAAGGGGCTTCAGTTCTGAGTCAGTTTTCAGATCAGCTATTCTTCCTAGTTATTTCATAACATAACACGTGCACACACAGAGTTATATATTCACGTGGTTTTAAATGTGTGTGTGTGTGTGGTGTGAGGAAAGGAGCAAAATATCAGAAGTAATTTTCTCATGGTCAAATTCTGCAATTTAAGTTTATTTTCATACTTCTCTGTAAATGTTTTGTACTTAGTTTATGTTGCTTTTAAAGTCAACAAATAAGTTTTATTAAATTAAATGTTTTAAGTGGAGCAATTACTTTCTGATCTCATTGTGATCAGGTCCTATTATTCTCTCAGAACACTGGCTCATGAACAAGAACTCGTTATCTTTTCCTTTGTGTATTTTCTCACTGTAGAAATTTGCTTTAATTTCATCTACCTTTCCTTTTAATTAGTATGTAAATGGATTATCTGAAATTGATCTTTGTAATTTACTATGGGTATTGATACTTTTACATATTCTTATTCCTGCTATTTTTTCTTCTGTGTGCTACTGTATTTAGTAATTTTTCTAATTACTGAGACTAATTAATAACCACTATCTTCCTTACTTAAATCACCACACAATTTGGTTACTAAAAAGAGAATCAAAAAAAAAAAAAAAAGGGGAAATCAGTTATCAGGGATTTTCAACTCTTCCTTAGGTTTAAATGTGCTTAAAAATGAGTGACCTATTTGAATAATAATTTCTCATACTACTTATTATAACACTGAATACTGCCTATGATATGGCAAATATATTTCTAAGTGTCTTAAAGTATTAAGTTAAATATTATCCATTACAATCTTTTATGTAGGTAATATTCCCATTTTGCAGAAGAGAAAATTGTGGCACAGAGAAATAAAGCAACTGGTTCAAGAAAAAAACAAATACATGATGGAGCCCGATTTAGGATGCAGCTTGTTTGACTACAAAGCTCACACTCCTCACCCTGTGTTTTCTCTATAATCATTTTCTTTGAGAGTTAGAGTTTTACATCATTCAATACGGTGCTCATTTCTGGCACTAATAATGAAAATGACCATAATGCATTTTGGCTTTATAATTAGGAGATTTTAATTAAAGCAGTTGAGGTGACATGTATATACAAACCCACTGAACAGATACAGCATAATGTGTCTAAATGCTATAGTTAATTTAACTATATACTCAATTAATGCAAATATGTCATATGGCAAAATACTTTATCTGAAATAAGTAAATAATTCTCTGAAAGTGGTAGTTTCTTTCTTAAAATTTTTATGTTTGAATTAAGATACTTAGAAAAATGTAAGGATATTTATTATTATGGTTTCTCTGGATTACTGTAGAAGAACTAGTTAGAAAAAAATTTACCACCTATAGAAATACTAAAGATATCAGAATAGTAGCACAAATTATGTTTTATGTGACAGGCAACATAAAGTGCAGTATAAATTAGAGTCTTAAAGATTTCTACTGGTTGAATATACTATGATTTCACTGGTTATGAACAAACAAAAAAAGGAAAATTCAAGAATAAAGTTTAGTATTTTATGTATATTACACAGATAATTAAGTTTGCTTTATCAAATTAAATTTTTACAGCAGATTGTTGTTGCTAAAAACTTTTGAAGTAAAAATAAGACTTTGTTCTAATCACTTAATAACAGTGTCTATGATATTACCTGTTACTTGTGTCATATCAACAAATCTTTATTGAATGCTAAATTAGACATTGTGTAAATATTTAATGACTTGAAAAATTATTTTAAAAGATGAACCAACCCTTATTAATTTTACAGTTTAATGAGAAAGATATGCATATAACATAATATTTTTAAAAACTATGCTCTTTACTAAGTTGCAAAAATATATAGGGTCAGAGGAAGAAGAGGGTCAGAGCCCAACTAGTAGGTTTAGAGAGGCTTTTTGGAAGAAGTGAATCCTTAGCTGTCTCAAATAAAAAGCATAATCCAAAGCATGAACATTTGCTTTTAGGAAGTTAGATTGAATCTGGTATTTTTGCAAATGATTTCTTCATGATGGAGAAATTTAAATATTTCAATAACTAAACATTACTCTAAGAAAGATAATAATTTAGGGGAGTGAAAATGTGAGTCAGTGGGCAGCAGCATGTAGCCAATTTTGTCTCCAAGGAGGAACTAAATTAACCTTTGAATGACAAAAGCAGAATTGAATAAATGAAAGTCATTACTAATATAATTCAGCAGTGAGAGAAATGCTCACATGTTGTAGAGATAATGATTTTTGATGAGCCACATAGCTCTCTGTTAGAATAAGTAATTTTAATTCTGACTATAAAGTGAAGCACTTTGGATTTCTGGCCAGAAATGGTATTATATGTACCAAAAATTTTGTGGAAAAATAACCACAACTAAAATAATTTTGTAGTCTAAAAGAAGAGGAGGACTGACCTAAATGTTTACTGATGTTAAGAAAGACCATTTGCTAACTATGACATTTATTGGAACTCTGATCTCAGACAAGTTTCCAAAATCTTTCAACCTTATTTTCCATAAATGTTAAATCAGGGTTAAGACTACCTACCTCTCAGAACACAATAGTTCCATAAATCTCTGTTAAATGGGAGAAAATTAGTGGAATAGCTAGAAGAAAATATCTCTCACACTTTAAATATATACATGTGCGTATATGTAAATATATATTTGTGTTTATATATATAAATAAACAGGAGGAGTTTTTCCTCATCTTTGGATGTTGGAAAAGCCCATGGCCAGCACTTAGATCTCTTTTTCACCTATACTCTATCTCATGTAAATCTCTTCCATTAAAATTGCTTTAATTAGTGTATATATGCTCAAATTGACAGCCTAAAGTTTTGGCTAAACTTACAACTGTTATACCCAACTATCTACTCTGCTTCTCCATTGGATATTTATAGGCATCTGAATACTAAAAAATTTGTTTTTGCTCTGGAATCTATACCTAGCCAGGTAGTTTCCATCTCTGGACAGCTGTTACGGTTCACTCAATTGCTCAGGTCGGATGTTAAAATTATCCTTGATTCTTTCTTTTATTTTACTCCTTGTATCTTCTTCATCATAGATTCTTATAGATTTGAGCCTTAAAATGTACCTTGAGCCTTAACTATTTCTTGTACTTTCATGCCCACCACCCTAGACCAAGTCACTGTCATTTCACATGTGTATTGACTTGGTGGGCATCTCACAAGAATTCTGCAACCATGTTTGCTCTCTAAAATCTTGTCTCCATGAGACAGAGAGGATCATACATTAAACACAACAGAATGTTACCCTTTTAGTAGAAATACTGTAATCTCATCTTATATAAAGGAGGCAAAAGCTGACGACCTTACCATGGCTTCTAAGATCCTACATGATACGCCTCCTACTATCTTCCTTGCATTCCAGCAATACCGCTCTCCTTTTTCCTCTTCAAATAAAGATCAGTATGTTTCTTCTTCATGGCATTTTCTTAGAATGGTCTCCTTTCTTCAAACTATTTCTTAGATAGTATATATAGCTTATTTTCTTTTTCCCTTCTGTCACATCTCATAGTGGTCTTCTTTGACAACTTTAACTGAAATTAAACAAAGCAGTCATGATCAGTCTAGCAATTTATTCAGTATTGTTTTAATTCCTGTTTTTTTGTCTTAAGATTTTAATTTTTAGAGAAGTTTTAGGTTCACAGCAGAATTGAGAGGAAGCTACAAAGATGCTCCATGTATCTCCTACCCTCACAGATGCATAGATTACCTCTTGTCATCCCCCAGCAGAGTGGTAACTGATGAACCTACACTGACACGTTATCACGACAAGTCCATAGTTCACACTGGAGTTCACTCTTGGTGTTGCACATTTTATGGGTTTTGAAAAAATTGATAATTATGAGTGTCTATCATTGTGATATTATACAGAGTGTTTTCACTACCCATGCCTAAGGTATAGTCTTTCAGGGGTCCCAACTGGAAGTCTAAAGTGTGCTCTGAAATTTAAATTTTTCCATACACCCTCCTCCCATCCACTTCCCACTCATCCCTACCCACTCCAGCCTCCACCAAGCCCCATAAAATTGGGAAGGGTTCTGTTCAGCCTCTGACCCCTAAAAATGCTTTTAATTCAATAAATCCATATATACATATTTAATAAAGGGATTATATATAATGCTAAAATCTCTGCATTTTCTTGATTTCTGGGATCTTAGATACTCAGCTACCTCGCTGGGAACTCTCCATTACCTTCAAGCATTCTTAAATATCTTTCCAGTTTTTCTCACTCTTCTTAATTGAACGGTCTATCTGCAGTAAACCAGTCTACCATCAACCAAAGCAGAAACCAATGACTTTTGCTTTAATCTGAGTGATACTGAAATCTATTGTCAGGTTAAAATAGTAGTAGTAGTGATATACAACTTTCATTTTAAAAGTATTATTCTAACTACTTTTTTGGAAATATGTAGGGGTTTTTTTGAAGGGCCTTTTAATAATTCAGCTGAGAGATGATTGTGACTTGGTCCAGTGTGACAATACTAGAGGTCTAAGACTGGTCAAATTGAGATAAAATTTGAAGTTAGAGTCAATAGGATTTGCTGACAGACTAGATGCTAGAAATGAGAAGAGGAAAAAGTCAAGGATAACTTCCTTCTACCATTAACTAAGGTGGAAAAATTTGTGGAAGGGACAGCATTGGGGGAAAACATCAAACATGTAGTTTGGAATGTATTTTTTACATGCCTGTTAAATATCCCAGGTAATGAATGTAGATCAAAAAGGCGTGAAATGTGGGCTTTCTGACATTTAGAGGTCACAGAGATAGGGAAATTGAAAAATGCAAACTAATGTAGTAGAAAGAGTCACAAAAGAGTACAATATCCTGTAAACAAAAAGAAAATGTCACTAATAGGAGGTGTAATAATCAATGTTATCAAATTAGGCTAAGATTTATCACTAATGTTTATCATTTGGAAATGAGGCAATTTGAAGAATGCTCATTGGTGACTTAAAGTTCAAAATATATACTGGTTAGCAAATCATGCTTACATTACACTGTAAAACAGAGAATGGGGACGAAATATGTTTTCCTCATGACTTGCTAGTTATTCTTGTAATTAATTTATTTTCATATTTTCTTTTTGAGGTTAAAAAGTTGTATCTGCAGATATTTTCCTAAAAGCACATAAGCCAAGCTTAGCAACTGGTTCTCCATAACTCAGCTGAGAAATTGCATATAACATAATGATGACAGAAAGTGTATTGTCTGCATCTGATTTCAGTCCAACGGTGTCTGTAGGATGAATAGATTATTCTACAGACAGCTAATTTAGACTGATGATTGAATGTGACCAATGCCTTCATGTATAAGCTTTTTTTCTTTTCACAATATTCTGTGTCACCCATATAATATATTAATGAGACAATTAAAGTTGGCAGATTAAAAGCAGGAGATTTTGTTCTTCTGGCTCTAGAGCACAGGGTGAGCAATGGTTGATATTTGTAAGCTCTTTTATGGCAGAACAGTAATGGTAGAAACTAATCAGAGGAGATGCTGGAGGTAAGGAATGGATATAGTTGTTCTGGTGCACCTGCGATGATTATTAGCCCTGCATATAGCAGATGAGGACTTGTATAATCTTTACATTTGAGTCTAGTCTCCAGCATTTATTAGTTTCTTAAGTTAGGCAAATCAATTAACCTCTCTGACATATAAGTGAAAATAGAGAAGTGGTCCCAAGCGTTGAGGTGGTCTATTCAAATATATGTATTTTGAAATGGATCTGTTCCCTAATAATAATGGAAATTGATCATTAGGTTGTTGTCAGATACACAGTAAATCTATTTGACCAGATTGTTCTTAGCTTTGACATAACAGGCAATTAAAAAGTCTTAAAAATGTTTGAGGTTATATTTTTTCATGCTAGATCTACTGTGCTGTCTCAGAAAAATATAGAAATTTTTTTTCAAATATTAAAATTTGATTACATCCTCATTTTTTCACCTGATCGCTTTTGATTGTTATATTGACTCCATATTCTCCTTTTTTATGCTTCTGCCAAAACCTTTGTATATGCAACAGGAAAGAGGTTCAATGGATAAATTTAATCCATGCAAATTAATTAGGCTATGAAACAATATCAGCTATAAACTACTGTTACATTCTAATTTCCAAGTAATCTCAGCAAAATTCATTGCCCTTGTTTGAAATTTTTTAATCTCCATTTTACCTTTCATTTGACACAATATATTCAAGATGTTTATCTCATCATAAGGAAAAGTATGTCAAATGAAATTAAACTATATTAATAATAATGAGTAAACCATGCAATTATGGTATATACATTTGCATTGGTATATTAAGTTGTAAACATATTCAAGAATAGTTTAAATAAGAGAACATAACACAATTTTTAAATTTCCTTTAAAATGAAATAAGTTTGAATTGCTTGAAGTATTCTTATTTTATTTTTATTTATTAATTATAAAACATATTATTAATAGTTGGCTTATAAAATTTTAACATATAATTAGAGATAATGCCTATAATTTGAAGACATAATTACACTAGTTATATGTGATTATATATATTATTTAATATTTTGTATTATACCTACAGTAGATGTATTGTATATATATAACATTAAATTAAATGCTTAAATAATTAATGTTTAAAAAACATTGTATTCAGCTAAAATGATTAGTTCAACTGTCAAATCATTTGATAATATATAAACCTAAAATTTAATTAGCATCTAATCCAGCCTACATCATAATTCAGAAACACTTCACTCCCTAAAATGAAGCCTTTGTTTGAAGGCCCTAGCAGTAGGTAGACTAGGTGAAAATACTTCCAAAAGACACATCTGATAAAGGTCTGTTATCCAAAATATACAAGAAACTCTTAGAACTCAACAATGGGAAAACAAATACTCAATTAAAAATGAATCAAGGATCTTAGCAGATACCTCATCAAAGAAGATATGCAAATAAACATTAATCATATCAAAAGATGCTCCACCTCATATGTCACCATGAAAATGCAACTTAAAGCAATGAACTAGCACTGCATACCTATTAGGATGGCCAAAATGTAGAACACTGACAAGAATGTAGATCCACAGAGAACTTAAAATTACTGGTGGGAATGCAAAATGATACAGCCGCTTTGACAGACAGTTTGGCATTTTCTTACAAAACTAGACATATTCTTACTATGCAATCCAGCAGTTGCACTCCTTGGTATTAAACCAAAAGAGGTGAAATCATAAGTCCACACAAAAACCTATACATGGGTGTTTGTATCAGCTTTAGACATAGCTGTCAAAACTTCGATGCAACCAAGATATCCTTCAGTAAGTGAATAGATGAAAAAAAAGCCAAAAAAAATAAAACACCCCAAAACAAACAAACAAACAAAACACTGTGGTAAATCCAGAATGGAGTATTATCAGCACTAAAAAAAAAAAAAGTAAAAACTATCAGCCATGAAAAGACATGGAGGAAACATAAATGATGTATACTACGAAGTGAAAGAAGCCAATCTGAAATGGCTACATACTATATGATTCCACATATGTGACATTTTGTAAAAGGAAAAAATGTTTAGGGAGTGAGAAGGAGGATGAGTAGATGAAGCATAGATTAATTTTAGGGCAATAAAAATAATTTTATGTATGATACCATAGTAATGGATAACCATCATTATAGTTTATCTAAACCCCAAAATTGTACAACACCAACTGTAAACCCTAATGTAAGCTATAGGTAATTATGATGAGTCAATATTTGATGGTCCATCAATTGAAACAAATGTACCACTCTATTCTGGAGTGTTGATAAGAGGGAGTCTATACATGTGTTGGGGTAGGAGATACATGGGAAATATATATACTTTCCTCTCAGTTTTTCTGTGAATCTGAAGCTGATCTAAAAAAGTAGTCTTAATGATAATAATAAAGATTTAATACTTGCACATTTGAGAGTCTGAGGAGATAATGGCATCCTTCTCAAACTGATCTGAAATAACTTAAGAAAGCAAAGAAGTAGACTGCTTTGGATATTGTTGTGGTTAGAGGAAGAGGGTCTCGGGTGTGAGTTCCTGCAGGCAGGAAGGTGATTTTGGGTCAGAATCTCCAGTTGTAGCCAAAATGAGAGTACTCAGACTTTCTTATCAGCTTGGCCAGATGTGGAGCAGAATTAAAAATGCCACAGTGGGGTTTAAAAGCAGACAGCAATCAAAGATCAAAAAATATAGTTAAATTCTTTATTACGTATAACTAGAAAAAACTGCAAACCCAACAATCTCTGCAAAGAAAGTCAAATCCCTGATACATGGTTTCACCAGGTGACCTAGTTCCTTCCAAATGAGCTGTCTCAATCAGGAAAATGGAGCTAATAAAGACTTTTTACCAGTTTTTGTGAAGGTAACTAAACTTCTGTAGAAACATGCTAGGTATCTAATGATGAAAACTACTTCCATTCCATCAAGTGTTTTTTAAACAATACAATTTCACTTAGATCTATGGCAGAGATGTTAGTTACCATCAACACTAATTCTTTTCTTCTGTATTAATGGAACTCTCAATTCAATTAATTCAGTTAACATTATTCATTACATACCTAATATGCACAATGTACTGTGCTAAGGCTTGTGATAAAGCAGTAGGAAAAAAAAAATAAGTAGGAAAAAAGTAGGAAAAAAAAATAAACTCTTCTCTTTCCCTGTGAGACTTAAATTCCATGGTAGGGGATATAAAACTGTCTTATATACCTACCTATCTCCCTCTCTATCTATCTATCCATCCATCCATGTATGTATGTGTGTGTATATATACATTATAATATATATATATATATGTAAACTAAATCAAATAATATATTCAAATTAATAAATTAGTGTTATGGAAAAAAATATTAAAGCTTGGTAAGATGATTTGAAATGATGAGATCAAGTGGAAATGAAGTTTCGGTGCCAAATAGGATGGTCAATGTCTTATCAAAAAAGTGATACCTGAACAAACACTTGAAAGATCCAAGTGGATTACTAGGGTAAGAACATTCTAAACAGAGGGTCAGGTGGAGAAATTCTCTAAGGGGTGGCATGTCAGACTGGTTCAGAGAAATCAAACAGGTTATTGCATTTGGAATCACAAATGCAGCAGGAAGAGGATGTGTCAGAAAGGTACTGGGAGGCAGCTTATATAGGGACTTTGATTTTAATTTTGAGTACAATGAAGAGCCACAGCGGGGTTCTGAGTGAAAGAGTAAAGTTATCAGAATTACAGTTTTATAGGCCAGTCCAGTTGCTATGTTTAGAATAGCCTATACTATGAAAAATTTCATGGGTAACTTGATAGGGATCACTTTATATCTATAGATTGCTTTGGATAGTATGACCATTTTAACAATATTAATTCTTCCAATCCAAGATCATGGGATATCTTTCCATTTCTTTGAATCATCTTCAATTTCCTTTATCAATGTTTTACAGTTTTTCAGCATGTAAGTCTTTCACCTTCTTGGTCAGGTTTATTCCTAGATTTTTTTTTTTTTTGGATGTAATTTTAAAAGAAATGGTTTGGTTTGTTTTACTTTCTGAAATTTCATTGTTAAAGAAATGCAATAGATTTCCGTATGTTAATCTGGTACGCTACTCCCATGCTGAATTTATTTAGCAGTTCTAATAGTTTTTGTGTGGAGTCTTTAGGGTTTTCTATATAGAGTATCAAGTCCACTGCATATAATAATACTTTTACCACTTCCCTTTCAGTCTGGATCCCTTTCATTTCTTTTTCCAGTCTGACTGCTGTAGCTAGGACTTCCAATACTATTTTGAATAGAAGTGGTAAAAGTGAGATTTTTACACAGAACTAGAATAATCCCAAAATTTATATGGAACCACAAAAGACCCAGGATTGCCAATGCAAGCCTGAGGAAAAAGAACAAAGCTGGAGGCATAACACTCCCAGGTTTCAGACTAAAAAGCTACAGTAATCAAAATGATGTGGTATTTTCATAGAAGTAGACATATGGATCAATGGAACAGAAGAGAGAGCCCGGAAATAAACTCATACACCTATGGTCAAATAATCTTCAACAAAGGAGGCAAGAATATACAATGGAGAAAAGACAATGTCTTGAACAAGTGGTGTTGGGAAAGCTGGACAGCCACATGTAAATCAGTGAAGTTAGAACACTCTCTCATGCCATATCCAGAAAGAAATTCAGGATGGCTTAAAGACTTAAATATAAAACATGGCACTATAAAACTCCTAGAAGAGAACACAGGCAAAACATTCTCTGACATAAAATGTAGCAATATTTTCTTAGATCAGACTCCCAAGGCAAAAGAAACAAAGACACAAGTAAATGGGACCTAATCAAACTATTGCACAGCAAAGGAAACTATAAACAAAATGAAATGAAAATTTACAAGAATGGGAGAAAATATTTGCAAACAATACAACTGACAAGAGCTTAATTTACGGAATATACAAACAGTTCATACAGCTCAATATCAAAAAAACAAATAACCCAATTAAAACATGTGCAGAAAACCTACACAGAAATTTTTCCGAAGAAGACAGACAGATGGCCAACAGGCACATGAAAAGATGCTCAGCATCACTAATTACTAGAGAAATGCAACTCAGTGCTATTTTGGGGTATCACCTCACACTGGTCAGAATGGCCATCATCAAAAAATCTACAAATAATAAATGCTGGAGAGAGTGTGAAGAAAAGGGAACCCTCTACACTGTTGGAATGTAAATTGATGAGGCCACTAAGGAGAACAGTATAGAGTTTCCTTAAAAAACTAAAAAATAATTACTATATGATCCAGCAACCCCACTTCTAGGGATTCATCTGGAAAAGATGAAAACTCTAATCCAAAAAAATACATGAACCCCAGTGTTCACAGCAGTACTTATTACAATAGTCAAGACATGAAAGAAAATGAAGTATCCATCAGCAGATGATTGGATAAAGGAGATGTGGTGTATATATGTACAATGGAATACTACTCAGCCATTAAAAATGAGATAATGCCATTTGCAGCAACATGGATGGACATAGAGATTATCATACTAAGTGAAATAAGTCAGACAAAGAAAGACAAATATTGTACTATGTCACTTATATGTAGAATCTAAAACATGATACAAATAAACTTAATTATAAAACAGAAATGGGCTTGTAGACATAGAAAACAATCATAGAAGACTGAATCACTTTGTTGCTCACCTGAATCACTTTGTTGTGATAACACAACATTGTATATCAGCTGTACTTCAATAAAACTTTTTTTTTAAATAAAAAGAATAGCCTGTAGAGGGACAAAGTTAAAAGCAGAGATCCTTGATAGAAGACTATTGCATTAAGAGGTGTCTGTGGCTTGGTCGTAGGTACAGCACTGGAGATGGTGATGAGTAATTACATTTGCATTGTATTTTGAAGGAAAGGGCAAGAGGAATTTCTCATGGATTAAAAATGAGTCAAGAAAGTTTCTATGAGCCAGGTGGACCATGTCTTGAGAAGATGATCAAGAATATCGGTTCTGAATATGTGGAGTTTAAAATATTTATTAGACAATCAGGTGAGGATATGGTGTAGGAGTTGAATATAGCAGTCTGATGTTCCAGAGGGAAAGCTGAGCCAGAGATAGAAATTTAGGATTTGCTGCAAGATAGATGGTATGTACAGCCTTGACACAGCATGCGATCACCAAACTGCACGTGTTGATAAAGAAAGACATAAGGCCCAAATATGGAGCACTTCAAACTTGAGGAAACAAGAAAGGGGATATTTAAATTTTCAGCTGGATACATGACCACCTAGAAGAAAATCTTCCTAAAGGAAGGTTGATGTGAACCTATGAACAGATACTGGGCATAGATGGGTTATTTGACAGTTTGAGTGATGCTCCTATAAGCCAAATGTCAAAGTCCTTTTCCCTCGTTTTACCCTCCTTTATTTGCCACCAAGGATATAGATGTGACTGTACCTCTAGGTGCCATCTTGGACCTATGGACAAGAACACACCCCGGGGAGTGCTGGAGGATACCTGGATTCTTGGGACTCTGAGAAATTGTACTATCATACCAGCCCTGGCCTGCCTTCTTCTGACTTTTATATGAGATATAAATATTTTGGTCTTGTTTCAGCTTGTTTAACTTTAGATCTGCATTGTTCCCAAGTAAAAGTAATCTTAAGTGGTGTATTTCCGTTAAAATCAAAACTAAAAAACAATGCATTGTACTAGTTATCTTCATTATTTTTATAGTGAGGAATAAAATAACCTCATTCTGATCAGATCAATTTAGATTGTATAAAACTACCTGAAATGTCATTATCTAAATATTTTATTTTCCTTCTGTTTTCTTTTTTCCATGTGGAAAAGGAATAATTTAGTAGTGAGTAATTTAATAAAATGTGTATGATAATGTTGAAATAATCATGGAACAATCAGGAAATAGATAAGATGCCAAGAGTTTGGCAGTGAATTATAGAAAGATATTATAAACAGAACCGGTGTATGAGTATATATTTTGAAATGTAAAGCTTTTGAATACTATTTTTCTGAATTACTAACCAGGGAAACCCTTCCTAAAATGTGTTATTACATAGGATCCTATTTACATAAAACAGAAAACAGCAAAGTGCTTTGGTAGGGGAAGTGCCCTGTTTTTTTTCACCCTACCAATCTTTAAAAAAAAAACCTTAAAATATCTCTTGGATATTTTAAAAGAAAAAAACAGTAAAATTTTAAACCACCATGTAAAAGTCTTAGTGGACAAAGTTTTAAAGTGTATTGAGAGCATTATTTCTTTAGTATAACGTTTGGTTTTATTAGCATGGTCGTGAAATCTATTCAGAATTTTAGGTAATTAACATAACCTGTCATTGAGACTACGATACTCGGAGAATATTTTGGGTGGAATGCACAAACTGCTAAATTTCTTTAAGTCCTTTGCTAAATCCTCATTAAATAAAATCATGGCTCTGCATACAAGAAGCACCCATGCATAAATTTCTCTTTTTCTTCAAAGACTGCTTGCTGTTGTAAATGAGAACCCACATACACAATTACCTGTGATTCAAGAAAGCAGGTGCGAATATATGACACCATGGATGTGTCTGTAAAAGAAGAAGAAGAAGAAAAGCAGATGCTAGATTTTTATTTAGACTCCTGTCAAAGAGGAGATGAGACCCAATAGGAACAAAAGTCACTAGACAATTAATAAACATTACTTCCCATCTCACTGCTTTACTTTTATTGCCTCATCCTTTATAGTTTTATGGGTTTGTTCTTGCTGCCCTAATCTTTCCCTCTTGTAATTTTGTGTTGATTTAAAATCAGCTTTCCTGTGGCGTTTTTAGGCTAGGGACTTCTTCATTAATAGTGTGCTTGCCTAGCATTTTTGTTGTATCCTTCACAACTCTATTTAAGAGTTAAAAAAGTAGGTGATAAAATTGAAATATGTTAATTTAAAATGAAGAAAAGGAGTTGTATTTAGTATATTAGGAAGATTAAGCAATGGTAGGAGAGTTCTAGACCATCTAGGTTTTATCTGTTGCTTGTCGAAGCTGCTCCCACATCTCTATAAAGACACTAAATGACAGCTCTCCTCCAAGGTCAGGTTATTCTGTTACTGCAAGTGAAAAGCATGAAAGAGATTTATTGGGCAGCAACGTGCATCTATGCATTTTATCTCTTTCCAATATAAATACCTAGGAGATGCTTGAAACAGTGTTTAAAAGGAGTCCTAATGAATTATAAATGATGATAAATCTGACTTGATTTCAAACTGATGGGTATTTTACACTTAACACTTCTACTATGGAGGTTAGCTTTTGTTACCTAGTTCTTATAAGTTCAAGTTTATGATGCATTATGCAAAACTGGTGTTTAAAGGCATCAATTAAAAGAACAAAAATATAAGAATAAAATATAAATATAAAACAAAATTTTATTGTATAAACACTGAAAATTTACACATATAAACAGACACACATACACTATTTATCTGCATGGATTTGCTATTTCGTATAAAATATATTAATTGTTGAATTAGGGGCATAATTAACATTGATACATTATAGATTATTATTATTATTCCTACCTAAGGAAGAGCCAGTTATTCCAAAAAATGTCTGGAACTTTTTTGCATGAGAAAACTTTAAATATCTTTCTAATCTTGCTTACTATTTTGAACTTGAGTGACTCAAATGCATGACCAAAAATAATAAATCTTTTGTTATTTTCATGGAGTCTATATGCTTATTTAAATTTCTCCAGGGATTAGAAAGAGTATAGAATATAACATCAATTTCTGATGTGTATTATATAAACCGGACAGGCAAATTGAATAAAAGTAAATTACTGACTTCAAGATTTAGTTAGAAGTTTTGTTAATTATACCTATTATGAAATTAAAAGTTGGAAATGCCACAATTCTGTCACTTGTTCACAAAGCTCAGTTTTCACATTTGTAGAATTAAAATAACAGTAGTGTATTAGTGTTTACTTACTAGTTACTGTAAAAACTGGATGAGCTTATGTATGTAAAGGTATTAATATAACTACCAGCTGATAGGAAATGCTTAATTAATAATTGTTATTAGATAATGATTTACTCCTCACTTCTTTTATTAATTGAAAATAATATTAAGTGCATTCAATGTATCAGACACTATTTTCAACACTTTCTAGTGGAGAAGATGGGACAACAGATCATAAAGAGATGTTCAATATATATATATACCATGATGAAGGGTAATCTATTAAGTGCTATAAAGGTAAAGAAGGTTGAATTACAAGAGTTAACATTGATGCTATGGTTGATAAAGTTGTTAGAATGTATTTATTCACATTAAATTGACTCCTTGTTTGCTCTATACATTTCAGTGTTTTAGTAAGAAATTATATTTAACATTCTGTTTTCTTTAAATACCAAGCCATTAAACTATCATTCTTTTCTATATCTATATCCTTTTTATATCTGTAACTCTATTTCAGATCTTCTGAAAACTGATAAAACACTCTGATTAACTTTGAAATCATTAATTTTAAAGAGAAAATAATATACAAAGAAGAATGCCTATAATATGAAAACTATAAATAAATAAAAATATATTCTTTTTATTTTTTTGGCTTTTTTGTCAGATTACCCATCAACAGCATTTAAGAAACCTTGATTTTATAATGTTATCTGCATTATAGTCTAGGCAGGTCATTAATAATAGTCTAACTAAATTGTCAGTAGTCCTTAGTGAGACCAGGGGTCTATGTTAAAGATTGTAAATATTAGGAATTAATTGACATTTCCTTGGCCTATTTCTAATCTTAAATTTACTCATTCTTTGTATGGGATCAGTGATTAAGATGTTGAAGGTGGGTTTTGTGTAATGTGGATATCACAGAGGCTGTGTTCCTGATTGAGAAGCAATCAAGAATACTAACAAATCTAAAGTCAGTATTAACATAATTATAATATTAAAAATAAACATTTTGATTAGTGTTATTTTCTAAAATAATGAAAATTGTACACAAAAGATTGTTTGAATATCTGGTTTTACTTACATGCTTCTAATTATATTTATCAAAGTTTTGAGAACTATTGGGACAATCTACTTACTGTCAAGATGTTATAATAATCACAAGTAATTTTGTAGAGTAGAAAAATACGAAATATAACTTCATGGATTACATGGATATGAGAATGACCTACTCAATTTTTCTGTGAAATTTTGGTTTGAAGGCATGCTAATACTGTCATTAAAGAAACAACAGTCTCTTTCGTGTCTGTCTCTCTTCTGTTTGGATATTAGAGAATTGAGCAAAGTGGCCTCTGCCAAAAACATATTAACATGCCCCAGTCATGTGAATTCCAGATGCCTTGTCTGTATGGTTAACTCCTTTTCTCTCTTGCTCTGATGTAATTACCTGGCAAAAACTTAACCTAATTTAAATGTAATTTCTGTTCTACCTCTGCACCTGAAATGTACATTGAGGAAACTCACAACCATGCTGACTGGTCCTATCATACATGACTGAGGGCAGCTTTCAGCAAGCCTTTAACGCTGCCTGACAGTCATACATAGGACACCTCCCCAGTGCATTCACTCCTTCCCTCTCTCATTATTCTCATTATTCTGAGTACTTAGGACATATTCCCTGGCTCAAACCTACAAAAACCTCTCTTCTACCCTCACATTCAATTGTTTGCTTCATATTTCACTGAAAGAAATACATTTTGTGGAAGAGGACTTCCACATAATTTCTGTCACCAAACCTTCCTACCTGCAGAATATACCTAGATGTTCTTGTTATCCCCAAATCTCCATGTTCTTATCATATGCCACGCCATCCTTGCATGTACCAGTTCTTATCCCATTGCATGGGCACAGGGCACTGCTGCAGCGTTTTTGTTTGTTTGTTTCTCTCTTCTGTGTCTTCCAATTTATTTTTCTCTCTCGCTCTGATGGAAACATATTCTTTATGTCTATCATAGGTTTTTCTTGATCCTAGCATCATTTTCTCTGTCACTTGTCAGCAGAATTATAAAAAGTGCTTGTATTCCCTGTCTCCAAATCCTCATTCCATTCTTTATGAAATAACTCTAATAGAGCTTCCTACTCAAAATCTCATCTAATTTCAAGTAAACTCCTGGTGTCAAGGAAAGTCAGCAATGAGTTTAATTTGCTAAATTTAATTATCAGTTTTCGTCCTTTATCATAGTTGATTGATCATGAGTATTTTATGCAATTGATCAGTCCCTTATAATAGAAAGACTTTCTTTTTTATTGACGTGTAGTTGATTTATAATATTGCGTTAATTTCAGATGTGCAGCAAAAGTTATTTAATATTTTTGCTGATTATATTCCATTATAGGTTATTTCAAGATAATGGGAATAATTCCCTGTGGTATACTGTATATCATTTTTGTTTATCCATTTTATACATTGTAGTTTGTATCTGTTAATCCTGTTTCCCTAATTTTTCTCTCTCCCCTTCTATCTTGCCTTCGATAACCATTAGCTTGTTTTCTATGTCAGTGAGTCTGTTGGAAAGACTTTCTTAACTTGCCTTTCTGGATATCACACTAACATTGTGATTATATCATTTGGCAACCTAATTCATCATATTTTCTGTATCTTCTCTAATTTCCTGAACTAAAATGGAGTATTTTATGTCTCATTCCTTTAACTTCTGATTTTCTCCATCTACATTAACAGAATTTTAGGCACATCTTCCTCAAATAACTGTTAAGATTTTGACATAATTTAGAATGGTGAAGGAGTCAAATGTGATTACATGAGTCAAATTAGTACATCACTTTTGATTAGTACCTTGGAAGGAACTCTTTTTCTGCATATCTATTCTTTTTCAGATTCCTTTCCATTATAGGTTATTACAAGGTACTGAATATAGGTCTCTGTGCTATGCACTAGGTCCTTGTTGTTTATCTATTTTATATATAGTAGTGTGTATCTGTTAACCCCAAACTCCTAATTTATACACCTCCCCTTTTCCCTTTGGTAACCATAAGTTTGTTTTCTATGTCTGTCAGTCTATTTCTGGTTTGTAAATAAATTTATTCGTATCATTTTTTAGATTCCACATATAAATGATATCTGTCTTTCTTTGTCTAACATACTTCACTTAGTATGATAATCTCTAGGTATTACTCATATGCAGGCTTTATGCCCATTTTTTGATTGAGTTGTTTGTTTGATATTGAGCTAAGTGAGCTGTTCGTATATTTTGGAAATTAAGCCCTTGTCAGTCGCATTGTTTGCTGATATTTTCTTCTATTCCATCAGTTGTCTTTTTATTTTGTTTATGGTTTCCTTTGCTGTGCAAAAGCTTTTAAGTTTAACTAGGTCCCATTTATTTACTTTGCTTTTGTTTCCATTACTCTACGGACACAGATCTAAAAAAAATACTGCTGTTATTTATGTCAAAGGGTGCTTTGCCTATGTTTTCCTCCAGGAGTCTTGGTGGTATCTGGCTTTACATTTAGGTCTTTAATCCATTTTGAGTTTATTTTTGTATATGCTGCTAGAGAATGTTCTGATTTCATTCATTTATTTGTGGCTGTCCAGTTTTTCCAGCACTGCTATTGAAGAGACTGTATGTTCTCCATTGTATAGTCTTACCTCTTTTGTTGTAGATTAATTGACTGTGAATACATGGATTTATTTCTGGGCTTTTATTCCATCCCATATGTCTTTTTCTGTGCCAGTACCATATTGTTTTGATTACTGTAGCTTTGTAGTATAGTTTGAAGTCAGGGAGTGTGATTCCTCCAGCTCTGTTCTTTCTCAAGATTGTTTTTGCTATTTGGGCTCTTTTATGTATCCATACAAATTTAAACATTTTTTATTCTAGTCCTGTGAAAAATGCTATTGGTAATTTGATAGGGATTGCATTGAATCTGTATACTGCCTTGGGTATTATGGTCGTGTTAACAATGGTGATTCTTCCAATCCAAAAATGTGGGTTTTTTTTTATCTGTTTGTGTCATCTTAAATTTCTTTCATCAGCATCTTATAGTACAGGCTTTTTGCCTCCTTAGGTAGGTTATTCCTTGGTATTTTATTCTTTTTGATGTGGTAATAAATGAGATTGTTTCCTTAATATCTATTTCTGATATTTCATTGCTGGTGTACAGAAATGCAACAGATCTCTTTATATTAATTTTGTATCCTGCAACTTTACCAGATTCATTGATGGGCTCTAGTAGTTTTCTGATAGTATCTTTAGGATTTTTGATGGGTCATATCATGTCATCACTCAGCTTGTCATCTGCAACTCAGGGACACCAACAAGGGACTCTAATAGAAGTGGACCAGCAAGAATTTATGTTTATCTCAGTTATGAAATCAATAGACCTTTATTGGCTAAATCAGCCTTCAGTTAACAGAGGAAAATAATCCTTGACCTGCTTGAAATTGTCTAGAATTGACCATGACACTCAAAAGGAAGGATATATGATACTTTGCACATTGCCCTATGTTTCTATATTAGAAATTTGTCATTACAAAATATGTTCACAGTGAAGTAATTCAATAAAATATCTTCAGTTTGATAATAATCAAATGTTTCATACTTATGTATTAAGGAAATAACATTGATTTGGCCACATCCTTAATTTGAACTGTGGAGGTTTTCTGAATAAATAAATGCTGTGGAATGCTAATGTATTTAACAGATTTGATAGCTACTCATTAAGCCCAGTAGTGTATCTGATATTAAAATCAGTAATTCCATTAGATAGTAAAAATAGCCACACTATATCAGTGATACATGTACTGGATGATATTTGCACATTTGACATATTCTTACTAGTATGATTATGGATGGTCTCCATTCAGAACTTCATTCAGAAACACTGCAAAATGTGCTGTGATTTCAATACCCAGGCAAATAACATTCAAAAATAATAAAGATTGAAATTAAAATTATAATATAAATGGATATCTTTCACTTTGACATTGCCCATCACTTTTACATTTCTTTCAGTATACTTTCTCTAGGCAATCTGGTCAACACAGCTTTAAGTGGATACGTTACTTGATAATATGCATTTTTAATACACTGTTCAAATAAGGAAATCAATTTTTTAAAAATTTCATCTTTTTTCCCTCTATTATGCACCTAAAATAAGTTGATGCTATAAAAGCTGCTTATTCTTTCAAAAACATAAATTAGCATTTGTAGATGTTACAGTGATATATCAGCAGCTCAAATAATAAATTGAATATTCAAAAACATGTAGTTAGTATTAACACATAAAATAATTACATCAGTTTATCTAAATGCCAAGGTGTATTCTGTCTTAGCTTTTAAGTACTAGCTCAAAATCAGTTTTCTTATAAGCCAGAATAAATATGAGAACTGTCATTAATGTCCCCGAAGTATTCTTTCAGTACTAATTAAAAAAATTTATTGGCCTGAAACCAAATGTTTAAGGTTACCTGTGAAACCTAAACTACAAATTGAAGTGAAGAATTATACAGGGAAATATGGATTGTAAGATTTTTTGGTCAATTTTAATAGCATTTATGTGATTTTTAATGAATTACCTGAATAATATCCTTCATTTCCTAGTTTCTTGCATTTTTGCATTAATTAGTAGCAGGATACTATTTTAACAATGTAGCACAATGGATATAATATTTTAATAACTATACAGCATTTTACTAAGTGTAAAATAATGGTATGTTTGTTGTAGAGTAATACTAATATTTACAGAGACACTATGTATTAGACATGCACCTAAGCCCTTTGCATGCTAATGCATTGAGGATTAAATTACTTTAATCCTCAAAACCACACAAAGAAATAGGTACTAGTTTATCCAGTTTTATAATTTAGGAAACTGAGGAGGATATCAGTAAATATAAGCTGATTATGAGTTTGTTGGGATAATGTGTGTGCAGTCACGTGTCTGATCGTGTGCGTAAGTGTGGCTGAAAGAGCTGTGCATCTTCAATAGTCATCCTTTCATACATGATTTCATAAATTATGATTCTGATTTATGCCTAAAAGTATTATTTGTAACTAAGATGACATTTGTAAGTTGACTGCTGTGTCTTAATTTTTTCCATTATAGAAATATAACATATTTGATCAAAAGTGTGACTTTTATCCTGATGTTTCCAGTTTAAATCTCCATGATTTCATTCCTCATAAATCCATATTAAATGCTACCATCATGCTAGCATTTTTATGTAATTATAAATCAAACTACCATTGCATCTTCCCTGGCAATAGTAACTTTGTACAAGTAGACTAATTTTTTAGATAGTGTAATTGATGATTACAGACTTGAATGAAATGTTCATACCTTGGACAATATTAGTGACATTGATAAAGTCTCAAAAATTAAATTTAAGATTTACATAACTACCCTATGTAAGCCTTAATATAATTATTATTAATAATATGGTGTATTATGTTAGTTATATATTGCCAGCTTTTTAACAGGTTATCTTGGGATAACTCTCCCTTTAGAATGATATTTATAGTTGTATTAATATATACATTTCTATCATGTAGTAAAAGGATGCTGCTATACTCAGATTTTGAAGATTCTTTTAAACTAGGAATGGGTATGAAATATTACTCAATGTTTATTATTGAAGAGATAAGATTTAAAAATTTTATTCTATTGTTGAGATATATATCAATAATTATTTTCAGTTTTGGATTCAGAATTTTATTTTAAAGATTGTACAAGGCCAGATTATGAGGGTATTTGCATACCTGGGAAATCTATCAGATGCATAAGATAAAAGAGAAGAGTGAAAAGACAGAAGTAAATACATATTCTATTTTGTACAACCATTTCATAGTAATGTAACCATTCAGTTAACCATTGGTTAATCAGTTAATCATGCAAAAGTATCCATTCAGATTTATCTCTCTACGTGAGTCACGTTGTTAATGTGATTTCTAGACCTCTGGTAATTTAAAGTACTTGTGTTTATTAAAAAGCAAGTTTTTAATTCAAGGTTATATTAATAAACTATAGAATCTTAGGCACTTAACAGAAACTAAGGTCTGGGTCACTTTAAAAGTATTAGAAATAGTGGAAGAGAACAGTTTTATAAAAATATCAATCACCAAAGCCTAATACATCAATCCTGGACATACTTCCTTCTGTGTGTGCCTTTAGTGTGTCTGATTCTTTTAACCTCAATCTATTCGTATGGCACAGCTTTTTTTTTTTTTTCAGTAAATAACAAACATTTATTGGTGTCACTTATGGTAGAAGAAAGTTCCTACACCAGGTGCACATGACCCAATTGTTAAAAAGAACATTTTCAAGTGAACACATGCTCTAACCCAGCTTTTTACCCACTTTTTATGATAGCCAGTTCCTCCTCTACCCACTATGGTCCTAGGGTTAAACTATTTTTAAATTTTAAGAATGCCCAAATAATATTTTTAAAAGTTAGGTGCTTGGTTTTGATAAATGCACCATGGTTATTACATTATTATTACAATATTAACCTTAGAGAAAATTGAGTGATAGGAATGTGTGAACTCTTTGTAATATTTTGCAACTCTTCTGTAAATCGAAAATTATTTTCTAAACATTTAAAAATGTCCCTACTCATTTAGGACAAGATTATTATCTTGTAGGCATGAAGTCATTAACCAAAGAACTCTTTTTAATCAATCACTATTAGTTCTATGGCCATTATAATTCTCTATCCATGATAGCATGTTTTTAAATGCATCTATTCAGTCAGTGACATTCACTTTAGTGAACCCACCTCTGAAAGCTAGCCAATCACTCTCTACCATATTCCTTGAAAGTCAACCATTCAGCAGACTTGCTTCAGTGAATATTATTCTAAAGATGGTGTCACCAAATTCATGTATCTCTATCCAGAGTGAGAACTATTATATGCTCCATCCTCAAGACTGGTGCCAACTCACTCTAAGCTCTATAACCCAAACAACCTTAAAGCAAAAGATTTTCCAAATACTTTATAAGAGATCGTATGTTTTGCTCAAGGACACCATACCTGACCAGCATAGCACTCTTACTTAAGGGAGTGATACATTCAGCTTTTTGTTTTCACATATTAAGTAATGATTTCATAATTTGACAGACTCATTTTTTAAAAATTTATATATGCACCTTGGCTTCATCATCTGTAATGGGAGACTCATGTTTTAAGACTACAGAGTCTCCCACCTCTACTGACCCAAGAGACCCTATCTCCCTGACCCAAGAAGCGATTATTTCAATATTTTCAGCCATTGTTTGCAGTGATTAGATTTTTTAAGACTGATGCTTAATTTTTTATTTCCCCCCTGCCTTTGCACCCCACCCTTGGTGATGGCTATACCCATTTGAGCATCTCTGAGCACAAGAACAAAAGTAAGTCTTAAAACACAGGAGGAGAATTCTTGTCTAAACAGTAACAGAACGGGGATTAGCTGCAAGGATAACATAACTGTTGAGCAATAACAGAAGCTACCTAGGTCTTCTTGGTGGACCATGCATAGAAGACTTAGAATTATGAAATACCCTTTCCCACCCCTCTCCCCCAAACCTCCACCCTCCATTAGTAGTGTTGACAAAAGTTTAATCTCCCAGTTCTAAAGTGCAAATGATTTGGGTATGACTAGTAAGTGCAGGGAATTTGTCCCAAGCTGGGCTGATGAAAGCCCTTCATTAATTGTTTTATAATTTGCTTTGTTCTGTTTACACAAGTTTAATACAACTACTGAATCTTCCTGTGGTGACATCTGGGTGCTACACCATTGATATGGTTGATATATATCTCCCACCCCATGGTATCCAATGAACCCTGTATGTTTTCAGTCTCAAGTTCCTCCAAAAACTATGTTCAAATACTGAGGACTCTGATTACTTATACTACTCTAACAGCAGTACAGACAATCCTTTCAATTGGATATTCTAACTAATTTTAAATTATCACACTAAAATGCACGTATAAATATAGATCACTCTGATTCAGACTATGTATAAAAACTAACAGAAAAAAATGGAAGAGCAATTCAAAAAGATGTGATACGTGCATTGTTTTTCAAAATGGTTACAATACATGAAAGAAGTATTTACTATAATAATAGAAATAATTTTCATACTCACAAATGTCAGTGGTAGTTCCCTTTCATTTTTTGCCACATGGCACATGTTTGCCATTTCTAAACAAAGTTATAGTCCTAAGGGAATAATGGCAGTGGCTTATTAGTTGCAGTATTCTTGTCAAGGTACCTAGTAGGAGAGAACTTCAATCACTCACAGATAGCACTGTCTATAAGCAGAAGCTATAATTTAAGAATATGCTATTCACTCAGAACATTTTCAGATTCTCTGTGGCTCTATGGAGATTTAGCATATAAATATGTACAATCTTATAACAATTTAATAATTTATTTTAGTAAGTCAGACATACATTTTTGTATGCAAAAAGCAGTCACTGAGTTTGCAGATGATGAGATCCAAAGTTAAGCATTTCTGAACAAGTTTCAAAATACAAGTTTAAATGATCTTACTGGTGCTAACAATTCCTACTTTAAGTAGGACATTCTGGAAAGAAATTTTGCGATAGATTAAATAATTCACAGTTCAAAATGTAGTGATGCCATGTATTATAAATAGCTTATGCGTGTGAAAGTCCCAAGGGGACTATTGAGAAATGTAAGGTCTACAACACTCATCCATTCATCTATTCAATGAATGTTTATTGGGGATACGATAATAAATAAAATAATTATAAAAATAACTGCTCTTCATAGAGCTTGAACTCTAGGAATGGGATAGGCAAAAATCTAGATAAATAAAAACTATATAGAAAGATGTGATGAGTATTATGGAGAAAAACAAAGCCAGACGGTTGGGTAGAAGTTGCAGTTTTTGATAGATGTGTGTGTTTATGTAGTGCTTCCCTTTTAGTGCACACAGTGCTTCTTGATTCCCTAGATTGATGCTTCTCATGGTTTTGGAAGTCTCATTCTAATCTTTGCCATACCATCGCTTCTCTCATTCTTGTACGCCAATTGTACTTACTTTAAAGGCTTAAATATTTCACTCATATCTTTCATCTCCTCTCCTTTTCTATATTTGTATATCTATGTTTTTCTTTCTGAATATCTCCTCTGACAATTCTTCAGATCTTAATTCTCTATCTGTATTTCTTCTTAGTCTTAAATATAATTTGAGTTAATACCAAGACTTTTTAGTTCTTTATATTCCATTTTATATTCTCTTGATCAATAAATCACCTTTTTTAGCTGCATGCTTTAAATACTTTAAGAGGGATATTATGAAAATACTTACTTCTTTTAAAACAGATGCTGATATTTCTTCAGCAGATTTTGTTTCATGTGTTCAAGGACATCCTATAGCTGCTGTGATGGATGGGAAAGATAAAAGTTATGTTGTGCTTTTTGACACAATAAGATAATTGCAGACTTTTACTTTAATAAAAATTACTAGGTCCTAATAATTAGAGTATTCAGACTACTATCTATACATTTTACTTAAGTTTTATTTCCCATACATATTTCAACTAACATATAAAGAACAATTTTCCCATTGATTCAAGCATCTGACAGCTTCATTGCTTCATGGTATGGACCATAGAACCAGTGGCTAGTACACAAACTCATTGGCAGAGGCAAGAGTGTTGGGTATTTTTTGATAGCCACTTAACACAAGAAAAGTTCAGCTGTCTAAGAGCAGATGGTGTACAATGAGCTTACTAGAGACCCAGAGAAAATCAGTATTAGTGACAATCATATTAATACTGTATACAATATGTTTTAAGTTAAACTACTTATGTGGGGAGGGGGAGGGTCTCAGTTTATGTAAGAATGGTACAGCTGTGTCATACAGAGAAACAGCAAGTACATGTTCATCGATAAGTTGATGAAAGTCGAAAGAATCCATTTACATGTAATTTTAGGGTTTACACACATCCCATTGCAGAGTGCAATCTGAAAAGGTGGGTTGGCATGCCAGGGTTGCACAACTACTTAGTGACAAGGCAAGGGATACAATGCTGGGTAATCAATTCCCAATGTAACATGCTTTCTACTAGAATACAGTTTCACTTTTTGCCATAAGTATAATATGAATATAATATTGCCCTTGTTTTTGTAAATTAAATTTTATTAGAACAGAGTCACAAGCACTTATTTACTATTGTGTATGGCTGCTTTCATGCTACACCACCAGAGTTGTGTAGTTGCAGTCAAGACAATATGACCTCAAAGTTCTATGATAGTTCCTATTTGACTCTTAACAGGAAAAGTTTGCATATCTTTGACTTAGAATGAAGGATGTGGTTGTTTGTTTAGTTTCTAACTCATGCAGACCAATAATTTCTCAAATATAAAAAAAAAAGTATTACTAGAAAGCAACCATGCATTTAAATGACACATCCATGTCAAATAGCTATTACGTTTATAAACGCTTAACCTTAATCCCTGTACTTATTTACTATCAGAATAGATCCAAACAGTTCTTGGATCACACAGGTTCACTGAATATACTGAGTAGTGTGTTTTTAGAGGTTAAAAAAATTAACTCTGGAGCAAAACTGTCTGGATTTGAATCACAGCTCTACCGCTTACTGCTGTTTATTTTGTCAAGGTACTTACCTCTTTTTTTCTCACAACCAATATCTGAAAAATGGGTTTAGTCATAATAATATGTATTAATAGTTCTTGACTCAAAAGTTCTAGCAAGCATCCAATTAGTTTAAATATAAAGCACTTAGAAATTGCTTGGCATGTATTTAAGGATTAAAGTATTAGCGATTAGTATTAGTTTTAATATATGAAGCATTCACAGACTCAAAATATCCCTAAACTATTTACTGATTTAAATATTAATTATTGTTTAATTAAATCAAATAAAATAGAGTGTTATCTGCAGATAAGACTGGTCATGGGTAGATCTAAATTTTGCATAGAGAAATCCAATTAAAATTAATTATTTTAAGTCCTTTGGTAGCCACTGAAACATT
The DNA here is from genome assembly GCF_036321535.1 of Camelus dromedarius. Taxonomy (NCBI): domain Eukaryota; kingdom Metazoa; phylum Chordata; class Mammalia; order Artiodactyla; family Camelidae; genus Camelus; species Camelus dromedarius. Next base: position 11,500,743 of record NC_087444.1, read on the forward strand.
TTTTTAAATTAAGATTTTATTTTTGTAGGGCAGTTTTAGGTTCACAGCAAAATTGAAGGGAAGTACAGAGATTTCCCATTTACTCTTTGTCCTCAATTGATGAAGCTACACTGACACATAATGATCACCCAAAGTTCATCATTTACATTACAGTTCTCTCTTGGCGTTTTATATTCTGTGGATTTGGAGAAATGTATAATGACATGTATCCATAATTATGGTATCATACAGAGTATTTACACTGCCCTAAAAATCCTCTGTGCTCCATCGATTCATCCCTTCCCCTCCCCAAACCCTGGCGACCACTGATCTTTTTACTGTCTCCATAGTTTTGCCTTTTCCAGAATGTCACATAGCTGAAATCATGTACTGTTGTAGCATTTTCAGATTGGCTTCTTTCGCTTGGTGATACACATTTCAGGTTCCTCATGTCTTCTCTTGACTTGATAGCTTATTTCTTTTTCATTCTGAATAACATTGAACCATTTTAAATGCTCTCTGAATGGGAGCCAAATTTAAAAGTGTCCATTTAAAAAACATGAAGGAAATGTTTTTCAAGCAAGGTTGCAGTGCTCTTGAGCAAAATCTACTAGCTAGGAACTACATCAGCTTTCTGCTCAATATATAACCTTCTCATTCAGCCATTTTCTTTTGAACTCTCATTTACAATATACCACAAAATATTACACCTTTTGTTTATAATTGAGCTTCAGTTTACATTACCCAGAGGCAATGATGCAGGTCACTTGTTCTCAACCTCATCTGCCTTTCTTTCAGAATTGTTTATTTCTTCTTTCAAAATCTCAGATCTGTAAAGAATTTGGACGTCCTTCATAAAGGACAAACAAAATTGTTAAACATGAACTAGTTGATGTGTTTGCATTCAAGTATATGGAAATACAGAATCATATAAAATATTTGTCAGAAACATATAAAGTTTATCCAAGCCAAAATCTAATTAATGCAATGTAATAAAATCATCAAATTATCAATAAATTCTGTGATGTTTGGAAAAACTACATAAATACTAAAAATTAGCTTGCCATTTTAACATTATTATATTTATTTTATTAAATAATTACATTAATTAATATTTACACTTTATATATCAGGCAAAGGACCTGGATCCAGCATATTCAAAGGTTCCCAAAATACATTTTTGAAGAACGTACAACTTCACTGAAATAGGGTAAAGAATAGGGCTAGGTACTTTCAACAGAGAAAATATGCATGCAGATAAACAGGAAAAATACATTTAGTTTACTTAATATGAATTAAACACAAACTGAAGAAATCACATATCATTTTATAATTAGCAAAATACTTTCTAAATCTGTTAATGTTAGGAATAGCAGAGGACATGGAAAATGGGAGCTCATACAGATGGTAGAACTGTATTTACCTGCAAACCTTCTGAAAAGCTAATTTGCAATGTCCAGAAACTCTGAGTAGGCCAGCTAAGCAGCCTAAAGAGGTGTATTGCCTTTGGTCACATCATAGAGTGGAGCTCTTCACATAGATAGCAGTGATGTAGAATTGTGTATTAGACAATTTGCTTACCAGAACACCATAGCCCCTCTGTGTGGCCATGACTTAATGATTTGAGTTGTAGGTATGTTCTTTATCTAGAATAGAGAAACTCTGAAGTGATGAACTCTTATATATGTGGATTGAAGAAACAACTTAAATACCATTAAAATAAATATTTGTACATGATACATTTAGTTAATGTTATCAAAAATAAAATTATATTAATATTTTAGAATTATTAATATGTGTATTACAAATATTTTAAAGAGTAGCCGAGAAGGTACAACTTTTAAATAATGACTACCTCCAGTTAGGAGAGAGAGGGACAGAAGTCATGATGGTTCCTAGAGTATATTGTGCCTCAGCTATAATTGCAATACTTTAAGAAAGTCTTAAGCAAATGTATAGGCAAATATTTTAAAAATTTTACATTTGAGAAATCTGAATGGTGGGTACAATGGTATTCAGCTTGTCATATACTCTGTTTAATCATCTCTTTTTGTTTATTTAATATTTAAGAAAAGTTATTATTACAATGAACAGCTAGTATTTAATTTCTTTTAAAAACTGAAAGAAGAGGAAAGTTTTATTTTTACTATTTTCATTTTCCTTAATTGTATTTTTAAGATACACTGTAGGTTCCTATTTTCTCTTACCATAAATATATGACAGATATATTTATACACAGATTCAAGATAAGTTTTTGGCTTTATCTTCAAACAGACAAGAACTAACACTCTGCATTTTTTTCTGTGAAGATATATAGCTAATTTTTTGCATTTGAAATTGCTGCATAACAACCTACAGGATGAAGTTTAAAATATCTGCCACTATTTCCCCAGAGACCATTGCATATCATAGTTATTAGCAAATGAAATAGATATTAAAATTGCATTGGCTAAACTTCTCATGTTTTACATGAAGACATCAAAGCAATTGCTGATAAAATCTGGTCTAGATTTCTGATCAAAATTCTTACATTTTCTGTATATTGCATAATTTACAAGTAACCTTCAACAATTTGCTTAAAATGTTCTAAGATAATCTTAGCCTCTATCTACACAAAAATATGTCCTTTGACTGATTGACTAATTAATTCAAACAAATGTCCATTCTAGTTAAAATATTTTTTATATGGATTTGACACTTACTTGATTAGATTATCCACAGAATTGAGATATTCGGCATCATTTCATACAACCATAGTAATTTTTTATTGAGGTATAATTTGCATATCATAAAATTCACCCTGTAAAATTAAAGGTTCCTAGTATATTGAAAATGTGTGAAATCATTATCTCTAATTCCAGAAGAGTTCCATTGCCCCAAAAAGAAATCCCACACCCATTATCAGTCACTCCCATTCTTCCTTTCCCACAGGTCCTGACAATCACTAATTTACTTTATATATCGATGGATTTGCCTAGTCTCAAAATTTCATATAAATGGAATCATATAATAAATGGTATTTTGTGTCTGCTGCTTTTACCTAGCATAATGGTTTTAAAATCTCCTTATGTTGTCTACTTTATTTTTTTGTAGCTGGATAATGTTCCATTATATGAATATACCACATTTTCATTAATCCATTCATATGGTAATGGATGTTTCGGTTGTCTCTAATTTTTGCTATTATAACTAATGCTGCTATAAACATTCATGTGCCATTTTTTGTTTTAATTCTGTGGAATGTATGTCTAAGATATGAGTTTCTGGATTATATGGTTATTACTCTCTATTTGCCTCTTTGAGGAACTCCCACACTATTTTCCAAAACAACTATACCATTTACGTTCCCATCAGCAATATATGACAGTTTCAGTTTCTGCACATTGTTACTAGCATTCGTATTATACATCTTCTGTCACCCTAGAGGATGTGAGGTGGTGTCTCATTGCTATTTTGATTTGCATTTTCCTAGTAACAAATTACGTTGAGCTGCTGTTCAGGAGCTTATTGGCCATTTGATTAACTTATTTGGAGAAAAGTCTATTCAAATCCTTTGCCCACTGTTATTTGAGTTACCATCTTTTTATTATTGTTTTATTGAGATGTAAGTCATCATATATTTTGGATAGTAGTTCCTTATCTGATATGTTATTTGCAAAAATTTTCTTCCATTTGTGTTTTTTTTTTTTCACTGTCTTTTTGTTGATCTTTGAAACCTAAAGTTTTAAATTTTGATGAAGCTAAATTTATTTCTTTTGCTACTTGTGATTTTGGTATCATATGTAAGAATCCAGAGCCTAATATAAGGTCATAAAGGCTTTTACCATATATCTTCTAAGACCTTTATAGTTTCAGCTCTTGCATTTAGGTCTTTGATCCATTTTGAGTTACTTTTTGTATACAGTATGAGATAGAGATCTAATTTTATTTGTTTTGTATAAGGTGTGAGATAGAATGTCCAGTCATCCCAGTACCAGTGTTAAAAAGACTATTCTTGACACAACATTGTAAAATGATTATAAATCAATAAAAAATGTTAAAAAAAAAAAAAAGACTATTCTTTCCCCATTGGAATATCTTTGTACCCTTCTTGAAAATCAGTTGACCATATATGTGAAGATTTCGTTCTGGATTCTCAGTTATATCTCATTGATTTATCCTTTTGTCAGCACCACAATTTTTTGATTATTGTAGCTTAGTAGTAAAATTTTAAATTGAAAAGTTTGAGTCTCCCAAACTTGTTGATACTGAAAAATTTAAATCCTCCATCTTTATTCTTTTCCAAGATTGTTATTGTTATGACGGGATGCTTGTATTTCCATATGAATGTTAGGATTGGGTTGTCAGTTTTTGCAAAACAAAATAGCTGATGAGATTTTTGATAGAGAATACATTGAATATCTGTATCAGTTAGGAGAATATTGCCTTCTTAACAAAATTAACATAGCAATTTCTTCTTAACAGTTGGCATAGTATGAATGTTTGTGTTCTTCCAAAACTCATGTGTTAATATTCAGCTCTCAAGTTTATAGTATTAGGAGGTGGGGCTCTGGGGAGTTGATTAGATCATGCAGGTGGCGCCCTCATGAACATCATTAGTGTTGTTATGGGGTCCCAAGAAAGCTTTCTTGCCCCTTTCACCATGTGAGGTTACAGTGTAATGACTGCCAGCCTTCTAGGAAGCAGGGTCTCATCAAAAATAAAATCTACCAGCACCTTGAGTTTGGACTTCTTAGCCTTCTAGAACTGTGATAAATAAAATTGTATTGTTTATAAGCTGCCCAGTTTCTGGTATTTTGTTTTTAACAGCCCAAATGGACTAAAACAATATTATATCTTTCCATTCATGATCATGAAGTACATTTCCATTTATCTACATCTTTATTCACTGTTACTTTGTAGTTTTCAGTGTAAACTTTTCATACTTCTTTTGTTAAGTTTATTTCTAATCATTATGTTACTTTTGATGCTATTATAGGTGAAACTATTTTTTAATTCCCTTTTTAGATTGGTCATTGCTACTATATATAAATATAGTTGATTTTTATATATTAATCTTGAGCATGTTTATTAGATCTATTTTTCTTTGATTCTCTAGGAATTTCAATGTATGAAATTGTCATCTGCAAGTAGAAACAGTTAATATCTTCTGTTCCAATATGGATGTCTTTTCTTGACTAACTACCTTGTCTGGAATTTCCAGCATGAATGCTGAATGGAAGTGGTAAGTGAATATTCTTCTTTTTCCTTATTTGGAAGTGGGGGGGGGAAGTATTTATTCTTCTCAGTCTTCCACCATTAAGAATGATGTTAGCTGTGAGATTTCTGCAGATGACCTTATCAGGTTGAGGACATAGAAATGTATCTAACATTGTTTTTTAACCTTGTTAGTGACATATGTGAATAATATTTTATTCAGCTCATATTGGGTTTTCATAGTATTTTATTTGTTTATATTATGCATATCTATCATATGGTCAATTGGTATTTACAGGCCATAAAATGTCTAGTAATTGCAGAATTAATCTTCATATAGTAAAATGGTTGGCTGGCTATCTATCAAATTTTAATCAAGTTAAATTTTTACCATCCTTAAAATAACCACTGAGTGATACATTTATTAATAGATTGAAATAATATATTGTTATTAAACAAAATATAATTGTAAGCTGGGTCAGGAAGAAATATCATAAACCTAGGATAAAGTGATACTTCCCTTATATCCTTTTTGATGAGCAACAAACCAAATTCAAAATTAATTGCTTAAAACAACAGCTATTTCTTTATCATTCACATATCTCTGGGTCATGTGGGTAGTCTGCTGGCCTTGCCCAACCTCAGTTCACCTCTGTTGGTCCTTGTTGGGATCTGTGCTCTGCTGGTGGGGATTCTGGGAATTCCTACCTTAGAATGGCCTCATTCACATGCCTTGTATAATTAGGATGACTGTCAATTTGGATGATGAGGTTACTTGGAATCTGCAGTCTCCAGTAGTATAGATTATGGTGGCAGAGTTTTAAGTGCAGCCTGAGGATGAACAGTAGTGGTAAGGTGATGTGAGTTTTAGTGGTATTTTCCTCTGTAAAAGTTGGGAGGCATTATAGAATGTTTATATGTTGATTTCTTACCAGATTCCTGTGAAACTTAGAGGAAGAGGGCATAAATATGTTCATTGTTTAATTTTTCCTCACCAAGATGAATAGAAGTGCTAATATGGCTGGAAAAAATGTAAATTCTTTATGTATATCACAAATGCTTGCATATAATAGTCATTCAATAAATATTGTTAAATCTGATTAAATGAGTAGTTGAATAAATGAATGACAAATGAGGTAATAAGGAATGATTTACTTCTGGTGATGAAAACTGATCTAGATTTTGAGGAAAGGCATTCCAGATGTATGTATGATATGGCTGGGGGAATTGTGGACTGGTAGAACATGACATAATGGAATATTCTGGGAATGGTGAGGAATGTCAATTTCTTACAGCAGGTAAGTGTCCAATAATTTTAAGAAGATAACTTGACTTAACTTTACTGAACTTTGAGAAAATAAGGAGCAAATGCCATTTTTAAATGGGTACAAACATATTAACATTATTATTTTGGAAGATATATCTGAAATTTGTTTTTGAAGATATTCAAGTGAACAGTGGCTAAAATCAACAGAAACCAAGTAGGAGGCTTCACTAATAATCAAAGTATGAGAAAATGAGGGTTGAAGCTACAATGGCATCAGATCAAATAGAAAGTAGGGTGAATGGATGTTAAGAACACTTTGAGTAGAACATATTGGCTAAATATCTTGTCACTCATCTTTGTATGCCTTACTGATATTTTGTTTTTCCTAAGAGATCCTTGTTTTCCTGTGAGTGTGCTTTTTTGTTGCATTTTTTCTCACTTCTCACTATATTCTATCCATTTAGGTCTCCTCTAAAATATCTCATTTTCTATGAAATAATTATCAATTTTTATATCATCAGTGATTCATCTTCATCCCTTTTAATGCCTAGAATACTCTGTACTTTTTAGAGCACTAAACTGTCTGCTTTACACTGTAGTCGTTATTTTTATTATTTTTAAAAAATCCAGACTGTGAGCCCTGTAAGGATGGAATTATATCTTACTGATGCTAGTAACTTTTTAAGCTTAGTTTTTTTTTCTTTTGAACTATAGCCACCAAATGTTAAGTTTAACCAGTTCACAACACCATTTTAATTGTGGAGGAAGAGGTCACAAATTACTGAGGTTTCCAGGCTGGAAAAAAAGCCATTGATAACTTTAAAATATTGATCATTTTATTGCTAGAAGTGTCGTTTCCCCTCAAAAACCGAAACAAAATAGTAGCGACACATAAAAAGCTATGCAATTACTGGTGAAAATTTTTAATGAATAATTATGACTAGAACAGCTTGCTTAATAATAAGCAGTATTTATATGATAATTATGCATAATCTGATGTAATTTTCATACACACTAGGAAGTATCATCATTCCCACTTTACAGATGAAAGAAGAGACATTTGAATTTGTCACACTGTAAATAGTGGACTTCAAGCTTAAATCTTGGCATTTTGACACAATATACAGGTTTCCCACTTCTACACAATAGTTTATGATATAATTTAAGTATTATTTTCTCATGTATTTTCAGGCTGATTACATTATAAATGTCCACTAACAAATAAGTCCACATTCCTTATTTAAATTTTAATATTCTGATGAGTGAACTGTTTCTGGCTTTGGTTTAAACTGTGCTACCCATTTTATTGACATTTGGTCAATAAATAGAATTTACCCATAAAAGGGTTTGTTCCCCCAGCTTCTCAACAATACATTTTCCCTTCCAATCTGAACCTACCCTACACCGTGAATGTGGAAGAGAAGGAAAAAAGAACTAATTAAATAATTATTGAAAGCTAAGTTGTACGAGTCTTCTTGAATTTGATGAAATAGGGTACACTAGTGGGGAGGCTCTTCAACTTTGATGTGAAGTGCGTCTAAGGGAGTCTCATATGAAAGTGGCCTAACCAGCACTCAGCCTATTCCCAGCAGCTACCTGCCAGTCTGAGTGCTTCCGTACCATTACAGAAATCTGCCAGGCATTCAAAGCCAATTACACACAGGATGTCCAGTGTTGTCATGCCAGCTGCCCATTTTCAGCTAAAAATATCTTACCGTATTGAAGTTTTTGTCACGATAAACTTTACTATTTTATGTCCATCTCTCATTTAACAAAAGTGAATGTGATTATCTTTGAATGTCCAACAACTATCATAGATTACAGACGATTTTCTTGGTTATTATATTCTAAAACTTCTATTATCAAGACAAAAATTTCAATGTCTGTGAGTGATTTTCCAAGAATTTTAATTTATCATCGAATAAATTTTCTAGCTCATCAGAGAATGCTATCTATATGACTTATTAAATCTAAGGGATAAAAATGCAGAAGCTAGTGGCTGGAGTGAATAAATTGCTGAGAATATTTTAGAATAGTTTCCTGAAATGATTGGGGTAGGCATATCATTGAAAAGTTTGACAGCTGTTAATGACTTTGGCAAAATTTTAAATCACATTGATCAATAACAACATCAAGCACCTACTTTGTGCTAAGAAGTTTTAAGAACTTTGAGGCCTAGAAAGAGGTAAGGTTTTGACAATATTAAAACACAATAAATAAATATTGCAATGATACGTCCTAAAATGTTTTTTAAAGTGTAATTAATACTTTGTAGGGGGAAAAATAAGAGAACTATAAATTGCATGTTGTGACTTCAATGGATCTATATACTATTTAATAATTTAAATTAGTAAGAAGGAATTGATAATAACATAATTAATAATATAGACTTAAGAAGAAAGTGTTATTTTTATCAAGGCTACCCAAAATGTATTGAAGAATATTAACAACTAAATCTTAATTAAAACCTGCACCATCTATCTTGACTATCTGCCTTTGCATTATTATATTTATTTCCATTTTATCATTTTAGTATCCAGCACATATTCATGCAATTCACATACTTAGCTATATGAATGAGATAAATTAAATTTTATTTTTCCTGCTTTTATCTAAAGGAGAGGCAGATTTATTGGAAGTCAAAAACTTTTTTTTAATATTACCAATCTATAATTAAGAAACAACAGGAGTTCTAGATGAATGTAAGCCAACATCAGATCGGTCAATAAAAATAACAACAATATTACTTACGAAGTGTTACATGTTCACTGTGTACCTGCTTTGTCCACAGCAAAATCATGAGATGTAGTGAATACCAAGATATAAGGTATTATTGAGCACTTTCTGCATTTGTATTTATACTCTGTAAGATACTACTTTGGATTTTCACAAATAGCTATAATAGAAGGCAGAATTAATAAAACTAACAAGTGAACAAATAACATGAAATTCTTCAAATAGAATGATAATTTCTGTTTGGGAACATCATAGGAAGTCTTCAGGACAAGTATAAAATGAATATGATTTTAAAATACAGTAAAGGGGAATAATATTTAAATAGAAAACAATGTAATTGAAAACAAGTATACAAAAATTGTATGGGATAGTTGGTAAAAAGTAGTACATTTTGGATGGAGTGTAATATATTTATAGGTTTGGTGGCACAATAAAACTGAAAAGGGAGTTTTGATTTGGATTTTAAAAGGATGATGAATGCAAAGCTAAGGATTTGGGTTTTATTGTTTAAGTAAAAGGATGCCACTGAGATTTTCAAAAATAGTGTCATGATTATATTGCTTCTATATGGAAGTTTATCTTGTTACAGCATGGTAAAAGATTTTTTTTTTCTTAGACCACTTTACAAAGATATGATTGATATAAAAAGCTGTATATATTTAATGTTTGCAACTTGAGGAGTTTGGAGATAAATATACACCTGTGAAACCATTGCCATGTTCCGCACTATAAACATACCTATCACCTCCAAAAGCCTCTTCCTGCCCTCTTTATTTATTATTATTATTATTATTATTGTGGAAGAACACTTAAGATAAGATCTACCCTGCTAGCAAGTTTTCAGGCAATAGATATTCTTCAGTACAGTGACAAAGGATAACCTAAAAGTAATGGTACCTAGTAATTAACTTTTTAAGATTACAAAAATTGGTGAAGACACATTGAATTATATTTGCTAATGGTGGAAAAGCAAATCATTCAAAGGAATTTGTAATGTTAGAATCTACAGAAATCAGTGTTTCGCTTTCATTCAAAACTATCAGCAATTGGGGGTGAGGTCATTGAGGCACTTGGAGGTAAAATAATTTGTCTGACATTACAAAACTAGCTTATTAGTTAGGGTAAGGTAAGCGGTTGTAGACCCTTAAAATTTGGTGGCAAAACTCCTCAAGGTTTAGTTTTTTTGTTGTATAATTATTCAAGTTACGGTTTTGAGGTCACAGGGAATTCTATTTCATATCATCTTTCTAGAATCCAGGCTGATGAATGAATTATCTCCAACATCTGGCATCTAAAGTCACTCTGGTCTTTGTAATTTCAGTCTACTATGGGAAAATAAAGAGGACAAAGAAAGCACAGCCACTTTCTTAAAGACTCTGCCATGGAAGAGAAACATACTACTTCCACTCACATTTCATTGTGGAGATATTGGTTCAGGGCCACACTTAACCACACCAGAGACTGGGAAATGTAATTTTGCTCTGTCAGAGAAGGGAAAATAGATTTTTGTGGACAGTTGCAGATTCTGTCCTGATCACTAAGTGACAAATGGGGATTTCAACACAAGCAAGCAAGAACAGAATTTATGCTTTTCAATATTATTTGTGGCAAGGAACTGGGGTACTAGAGATTCTAACTTTTAAATAAAACTCCAGTTGTACACTAACACAAATAAACACCTTCAAATTTAATTTAATTTTTAATTAACTGCCTTTTCACTGGACCTCTTCGTTGTCGCCAATGTTATCTGTATGACTACTTCACACATTTAACAACTATAAATATGTGTACATAGAAAATTAAAATTTCTTTTGAATCATTCAAGGCCTTTTTGACTAAGTTTAAGTTTAAGGGATTATGGGAGAGTAAAATTAGAATGGGATAGCAAGTCACTTGCATTCTTTGTATTTTTCCATGTACACTAATTATTTTAATTATTAAATATAAGAATAGATTACTGGAATGACATTTAATTATATAGGTTAAGTATCTTCATATATTCATATAACATTTCATAAATATTATATGTGACATTTGTTTATCTATCCATCTTATCACCTGTATATCTATGCTTTATGTATTTATCCATCTAATCTATCTACTATCTTACATGGCACTTTCCCATGTAGTTTCCTTTTAGTTGTTGTATGTTTGTAAAGAAAATACTAATTGAAGCCCTAAAAGTTCTTTCTTCTTGAAGCTATTTGAAGTCACAGATGGGAATAGCCATCATGCCAAAAAAGAAAACTATACAAATATTTCAAGTAAGATGCACAGAACTTGTAATAACATTGATTTACTGAGCACACACTTTGTAAAACTCCAGATCTATTAAAAATACAGTATCTGATTGTTCTACATGCCAATTCTTTATAAAACTGGAAACATTAATTTAATTTTCATTAAAGTGGAAGCAAGAAACATGCAGATTGATTAAATTGAAATGGGAAAAATTCTGATAGTCTAAGAAATTTGAAAAATCACACAAATTTTAATAAGCATATTTTTCTTGTGTGTTAGATTACATCAGAGATCTATTTTAATACAAAATTTATGTCATTCCAAGCAAACACATACATTCAGGGTATAATTTTCATGACTAGCACTTGTTTAAAATGTTTAAAATGTTTTGTAAGATGCAGTTTGATTAAATATGCATTAACATTAGTTTCTCAAACTGGACAAATGAAAGATAACTAAACAGGTATAATACAAATATTTTTGTATATGAGAAAAACCATACATTTAGAAATGATAAAAAGTAGCAATGGTGTCGTTAATACCTCTGAATACAGAATAAGAACACAAAGATATTTGATATCATTAGATACTATATTTTCATGTATTTGCCAGTAATTTGAGCCATTATCACTTCTGAAAAAAAAGAACCTGTGAACAACTCATACAGAGAAATAACTTTTAGTAGTAAAATTATCAAAGTGATTTTTCTTGTTACTCTAGTGCTAAAGCTAGAGGGTAGAAAGAAAGAACAATTCTGCACCACCAGCTAATTTTTGGCAGATTGATCTTTCAGGTACCAAGGTAAAAAGTACATTTTAAGTAGCTATAATTTTGTCTTAAATAGAGAGATTCTAAGCCACAGCCAGAGATGCTTTGGGAATAGGAAACAGGGAAGTAATATGCAATTATGTTACTTCTGAATCTTCAAATACTTTTATACTACATTTAGGTCTTTTGATTGGTGTGACTGATTATCAAAGGCCTTTACAATTATACCTTGTAAGGCCAAGTTGATATTTCAATTACATTTAATTGAAGTTTTGAGTTTCAGAATTTTGTAAGTACAATTTCAAACTACTTGATTAGAGGTGTGCATCTTTAATATCTATTTTTAAAATGGCAATAGAAAATATTAGTAATGGTTATCTCAAATCCTATTGCTAAAACTGCCATCATAAAATTGCAATTTTCTCAATATAAAATATTTCATTGTAGTTTTTAATTAATCAAAACTTGTTTTAATTCTTTAATTTGTTGTTTTATATCTAATCATGGGTTTAGAAAATTAATGAATGCTTATTAAATACTCTAGTAGTGATTCATCTATACCTTTTATGTTTCTATTTTTGAATTACTTATGGAAGAACCGTGATATAAATTACTTATTGTTATTCAATTCATTTGACTACATTTTGAAATCACTGGTGTTGGGAGGACTACCAAAAAGGTCACTTTACCTTATAAACTGCAATAGATTAATTTCTGAAAAACATGTAACTGGAAAGGAAATGTAAGCTATACCAATAAGTTACAACTTCTTGTTTCTTATGTTATGGGCATAACTTACATTTATATATATACTTGTTCAAGAAGAGACAAAAATGGGTGTGTGCGTGTGTATATTTGCATACTGTCAATTTTATTTTTGTCTTCATTATACAAATGTGGTACAGAAAACTATGATTATAACTGATGTAAATGAGGACAATTTAGGGGATGTACCTATACTCCTATAGAAATAAACATTTAGAAATATAGTCAAATAGAAATTTTAGAAATAATAGAATTATTAAATGAAATGTTAAAAAACCAATAGAGAGGTTTAAGAACAGAATGGACACAACAGATTAGAGGAGTACAGAGGATTAGAAAAAGGAATTGTTAAATAGATAAGGGTTATACAGACTAAAGAAAGGAGTGAATAAATCATAATGAAAAATAGAGAAAAAGGGATCATAGGCATTTATACACTGAAAATTTCCACCATAATTGTACTTGGAATTCCAGGAGAAAAAGAAAGTAAATGGAGGAGAAGCAACATTTGAAGAAAGAGAGTTTAGTAGTGTCCCCAAACTGATGAAAGATACCAACCATGTATTCAAGATATTCTAAACACTAAGGAAGGTAAATACAAAGAAATTATACCTATGCAGCTTATAGCTAAGCTACTGAAAATTAAAGGCAAAAAAAAATCTTAAAAGCATAGAGGAACAAAGACACACAACCTTTAGATTCATTGATTTTCTCTACTGATTTCCTGTTTGCAATTTCATTGATTTCTGTTCTAATTTGTATTATTTCTTCTCTTCTGCTTATTTTGGATTTAATTTGCTCTCCCTTTTCTAGTTTCCAAAGGTGGAAACTTAGATTACTTATTTTAGATCTTTCTTTTTTTTCTAATACGTGTATTCAATGCTGAACTTTCCCTCTAACCTCTGCTTTTACTGAACCCCATAAATTTTGATAAACTGTATTTTCATTTTCATTTAGTTCAAAATACTTTTTAATTTCGCTTGAAATTTCTTCGTTGATCCATGTGTTATTTAGAAGTGTGCTGTTTAATCTTCACATGCTTTGGGATTTTCCACTTATCTTTTTGTTATTGATCTCTAGTTTATTCTACTGTGGTCTAAGAGCAGACACAGTATGGTTTTCACTCTTTTAAATTTGTTGAGTATTTATGGCCCAGAAATTGGTCTACCTTGGTGAATGCTCTATGTGAGCTTGAGAAGAATGTGCATTCTGCTGTTAAACAGGCTATAGATGTTAATTATATTCAGTTGATTGATGTTATTGTTAACTTCATCTATATTCTTACTGATTATCTGCATGTTGAATCTGCCCATTTTGGAGAAAATGGTGTTGAAATCTCCAGCTACGAGAATGAATTCATTTATTTCTCCCTGCAGTTCTATTAGTTTTACCTCATTGTTTGATGTTGTCTTGTTAGGTGCAGACACATTAAGGATCATTATGCCTTTTAGAAAAAGTGACCCATTTATCTCTATGACCCTTTTTAATTCTGACAGCTTCACTTGCTTTGAAGGCAGCTCTCTCTCAAATTAATATAGTATGCCCTCTTTCTTTTGATTAGTGTTAGAACGGTATATTTTCTCTATCCATTTACTTTTACTCTATGTATGTCCTAAAGTGGGTTTCTTGTAGACAACAAATTTGCTTCATATCTACTCTGAAAATCTCTTTCAGTTGGTTCATTTAGATAATTGATATTACCAAAGTGATTATTGATACAGTTGGTTAATAGCTACCATTGTCATACTGTTCTCTATTTGTTGCTCAAGTTCTTTGTTCCTATCTTTGTCTTCTAGTCTTTTTCTGCCTTTTGTGATTTTAAGTGATCATTTTTTTATGATTCCATTTTCTCTCCATTCTTAGAAGACAGTTGTACTTCTCTTCTTCCTTTTTTAGTAGCTGCCCTACATAAACAACATATGCTTTAAAAGTTAAACATAAAGTTACCTTATATAACTCATTATTTCAATTACTAGATATTTATTTAAAATAAATGCAAGTGTATGTTCTCAAAAATACATTTTTGCAAGAATGGTCATACCAGCTTTATTCATTATAGCCGCAGTCTGGAAACAACTCAAATATGTGTTAACAGTTGAATGGATAAACAAATTGTGACACATCCATAAAAGGGAATTATATTCAGCAAGAAGAATGGAACAAATCACTGGTACACACAGAAACATGGATCTCAACACATTTTACTAAGACAAAGAATACACATAAGAAAGAATACAAATGTGAATGGGCAAAATAACATGACTGTGATAGAAATATTACCAGAGCTTGCCTGAGGCTGGGATGGAGGAGTGTTTGGCTGCAGGGACAGAGCAAATGTATTTTGAGCAGTGAAAATATTCTGCAGCTTTACTATACTAATAGTTTTGCTGATATGTCCATTTATTATAATTTATCCAATAGCACACTTTAAATGAAAGCTTCTTATTTATTGAATATAAGGCATATATTAAAGTCATATGAAAAAGAAACAAAGGACTTCATAAAAGTAACCTACTTGACAGGCAGTTCACAAAAGTGGAAAGTAGAATAGTCAATATAACATGGCAATATGCTCAAAATCTTTATTAATCAGGCAAATTCCAATTGACATCATGAAGGTCATATCTAAAGGATTTAGAAAAATAAAAATGTCTGACAGTATTAATGTTGGCAAATATATAGAGGAATCTGAAACACTGTAGGTAGATTTCTCATTGATACATCCACTTTGGAAAGAGTTAATTACCATATCATGAATTTTAAGATCTACATCGCTTTGACATATGAATTCTTAGAAAAAAATGTTGGTTACCACACTAACAAAAATGTGCAAGCATGTTCAAAACAGAACTGTTTTTTAATAGGCCAAAACTGGAAACAACTTAATAGTTGATAATTATAATTACTCCATAGAATATAGAATATAGTTGATAGATAAATAATATCTATTTGTAGCAATGGAAAAACTTTAGCTACAAATATCAACATGGATGTATTTCACGAACCTATCATTGAGCGAAAGAATGAACTCACCAAAGTACATAAAGTATTACTTAATTTACATAAAGTTTAAAATTTTTTAAATAATTTTCATGACACATGTATATGCAATATTATAAAAGGTTAAAGGTATGATACGTCCAAAAATTGAATTATTGCTTAATTGTAGGAGGAGATAGATGTAATACAGTGAGACATAAAGATTATTGACCATGTCCAATTTCTAGCCAGTGGTATTGTATAGAAGTATAGTTACTGTAAACTTTACACTCTAGTTTTATTGTGTATCACACACAAATACATGAGCACACACAACAGTAAAATAAACCCCTGTCAGATATGCTGTGTGAATTTTCTATTGCCTTGAAGAACACTATAAGAGGATTAAAAAGTGGCTTGCTACATGTAAAACAGGGATGTAGGGGTTTTTTGTTTGTTTGTTTTTTTCATTTCAAAAAGGAGTTCCATTGTCCCTAAGAAATGATACCAATAAAGAAGTAGCACCTGACTAGGTAGATTAACTCTGGCGATAAGAATATTAAAAGGAAAAAAAAAAAAGAGATGTTAGGAGAGAAAAGGAAGTGTGCAGTTGTTGAGAGGAGATAGCATTGTCAGGCTCCAACACTCCAAGGTCTAAAAGTGTCTAGTATATACTTCCCTCTAGATCAGCACTATTCATTATGTTTCCTGTCTACCAGAGTTAAATATGAAAGGAAATTGGTAATAAACAATTTGGTTAAAAAATAAGACCTAGTATTAATCCACTGTTGACATGATAATGCCATGTAATAGGCTACTGTAAAATTCAGTAACTTAAAATAGGAAGTATATATATATATATATATATCTTATTCACTAGTATGCAGGTTAGAGGGAACAGCTTTCCTTTAAATTGAATGTCTAAATTATGAGTTGGGTTCTCATCTGCATCTAACTTTCTTATTGCCAAATTCCGTTGAGATCAGAATCAGACTTTAACTAGGATATAGTCTTCTCGTGGAGAAGAAATGCACAAATGCATAAGGTGCTTGCTAGTTCATACTGGGACGTTTAATTTTTCTACTTGTACCAACTAACATTTCATTTGCTAGAAGTCAGGGGTCGGGGTAGTATCTCCTATTGCAACAGAGAAATGTGGAGGAGTTTGCTTAATAACAATAATACAATTTTGTATAGATGTAAATAACATAGTTGAAAAGTTTGGTAGGGGTTTTTAAAGATAAGACCACATTTGACGATCATGAGCAATTATATTTTGAAACATAATAGTAAGGAAGTTATTACTGACACCCACATATACATATATATTTATTTTAAAAGACTATTATAGGTTTATGTATTTCTACTAAATATAGTATGACATTTTGAAGCTTTAATTCCTATAAACTTTAAAATTCATATACATTATAAAGCAAAAATGAACTAATTTGAATAATTGGGGAAATGTTCACATTTCTCTAAGGAGTAAAACAAGTTTTGGACAGGAAAAGAGAAATAATCAGGGAACAATTGTCCTTTTCATTTATGCATTTTATCTATAGGTATTTAGGTGAAAAAAATCTTCTAAATACAAGTTTGGGCATGGAGATTACTATTTTTTGATTGCTTCATGATTCCTAGGTTTCATAAAATCAATTTTTAATCCCATGGATTACTTTACACTTTTGTTTAACTTTCTACTTAAAATTTGTCAAATATTCTTTTACGATAACATTATTTTTCTCTTTAGACTATGAATTTGCTAAGTCTGATGGTTGTTCAATCCCAATACCCAAAATATTTAAGGAACACCATCATTCTAATAAATAAAGCACACAAATGGAATAATTTAAAAATTTACATACCATTCAGGGGATCCTCAATCTGCTTCACTATTTGGGTATGAAAATGAATCATTAAAATAAACAAGTAAATCCAAGAAAATATTAGGAAATAAATCTGCTTCAGTTTGGATAATTTATTCTACAGTGTATAGCCCCCATACACACCAATATAAGGATTATTTTCAATAAAATTTTGAATTTGATAATAATAGCTTAAATGATTAATGGGATAGTCATCTGAAGCATCATAACTGTATTAACTTCTAATATTTTCTAATTATCACTGAGGTAAAATGTGTTACTCAAATTTTGGATATAAGGAAATTTAAGGTAAAAATATTAAGATGCTGTCAAAATGGCTTGTTAGTCCTCTAGGTGAGAGCAGGTATTAACTAATTCAACTAGTAAAGGGATAGAAATACACAGAACTCTCTCTCTTGTTCATCACATGAGTCAGATTCATAGTAGTCATTGGTAATAGAGACTAAATAATCTCCTCATCTCCTGGCAAATGACCGTTTATCTTTCAAAGTTCATTTCTGTTACACCCACTTGGAGATATGTTATCTTTTCCACAAGGGGAACTATTTATCTTTTAGTCTCAAAGACTGTAATATGCTTTTTGTTCTCATAAAAAAACATATTCAACTTACTGTACATGTATAATAAGATTAAACAGTAGGCTTTGGCAAGACAGGGTCTGTGTTTCATGTCACTTTATATACTATCATCTTTTATGGATGAGATCCTTAGAAAATGCTAACTGAAAGAAACTGTATGAATTCCTGAATATGGACAAAAATGTGTTCATAAAGTCAAGTTTATTGACTTGGAGGAAAAGAATATCAGGCAAAAAAGAGTATCAGGGGTTATTTCATTCTCTTTTCCTTTCTCTTTCATAAAAATAACCTATTGTCCTACCACCATTTTTAGGATATCCCTTTCTCTCCCAGAGCTCTCCAGAGCTACCTGCCATGTGTCTAGGGTGTCATAGGTTTATTTCTAGGCCATTATTCCACTGGCCATTTTTTTATCCCTACCTTAATACACACTCACTTCTTCACAGTAGTTTTATAATAAGTCTTGATATTTATAGATATATCAAATATTCCTCTCATGATAGGTCCTCATCTTGTGTTTCTTATTCATGCCTATGTTCTGCCATTTTTATATTAAGAAGAATAATTATTGGATTATTGGCAGATATAGTGGTGACCCTTCATGTTCAAAACTGTACCTCAGGGAGAGGGGACATTTGGCACTAGATAAACATCTGTTAATTGATGAATTAATAGAGCAAAAGTTTACAGCGAAAAAAATATAACAATGAATATATGTTTGTTCATGTATAACTGAAAATTGTGCTCTACACTGGAATTTGACACAACATTGTAAAATGACTATAACTCAATAAAAAATGTTAAAAAATCAGCAAAAGATATGAGGAATTAGACTAGAGTATCATTTTTTATTTATAAAAGATTCATACTTATACATAGGCAGTGATAATATTAAAAAGAACATTAAAAATATTTGCATTTACTCCATAAAATAATTCTTATGAAAAAGAGACTTTCAACATTTCTTCATTACTTATTGTATTTGTGCCTATTTAATAGTGTATATATATATCAGCACCAGTTATTGTACCTGATCTAGGGGGAAACTGGCTGTGCGTCTGAAGATTATTCAAAGCATGGCTTAAGGTGACTACCACAATTACAGGCTTCCTTTTCCCAGAGAGCTTTTCTGTGGACTGTAAAAGCTTAACTAAATGTTAGCAACTTGACAAGCTGCACCTGCAAAAGGAATATTTTATTTCTAAATGACTATTCTGTAGACCTCATAATATTTAATCTTTTAAAGTGCTATGGTGATTCAGAGTAGATAAAATTGAAATGCATGTTTTCCAGAAGACAGAGACTGAAACCTATTAAGCCAGAAAACCTAGACCATTAATTTTCCTCTACCGTCTGTAATGGGAGGTTGGTGATAGACTTGTGACTATTCCTTTTACTCAGAGATCATTTCCTGGCTCTGTCTGTGTTCAATAAGATGGAGTATCATCTCCCTGATAATGGGTATTTGTTACTTAGCAACAAGTTCTACTTGCATATACTGCAATTCATGGTTAATATATCTACACATTCTCTCCAAAAATGAATAGTTATGATGTTTTAGGTTGAAATAGTACTTAAATTGAACAGAATGTTTTAAAAATTCAAACAGATTCTAACAGATCTGCAGATCTGAAAAAAAAGTATATTAAACCACAAAATAATCTAAACATAAAATAACATAAATGTGTTCAGTTGGAATAAATATCAATGTCTCCTGACTCCTTTGGCTTTTAAAAGTTTAAGCTGAATAAAAGTCAAAATAATAAAAGCATAATGTTTTCTTTAGGAAATAAATGAGTGGTCAACTTTATTTTAGCAGATTTCTTCAATTGAGAAATTCACCTTGAACTGTCAATTCAGAATGACTAAATACTAATGAGGCTGCTTGAAAACCAAATGTGATCTAAGACCACCTCAATAATGTGAGAATATTTGTTGGGAAGGTGGAATTTTCTGGCACTGTGTTTTGTGTGACATTATATGCATTTTGGCTCAGAAATAAAGTAACATATCATACTATAAAGTAGAACCATTCACAAATTGACCTGTCAAAAAAGAAATAAGGTTGATATAGGACAAGTTATGTTCCCATTAATATAAAGAATTAATTAAAAACTAGATGATGTTTTGAGACGAAAGCCAAATAGGAAATTCATGTATTGCTAGAGAGTTACAACTTAAATATAATTAATTCTGATTTTTCAAGTTAAAAAATAACAATAATGTAAAACCTGCAGCCATGACATTATTTCCCTAAAAAGTAAGCACTCATTAGTTTTTCATAGAAGATGAAGGGGGTGAATTTTCATTTCCAGATTTTTTAACAGACAACTTTAGTTTTGTAGAAACAATGACTAAATGCTAAGTGCTGTATTTCGCTAGTCATATAAGAGAAGATACTAAACATATTGATGTGAAATACTGTCTTGTCAACATACCTACTTGATATTTAAGTCAGAAATTTAAAATGTGTATGACAATGATTCTTACACTTCTGGATTGTCATGAATACTTCAAAAATATGTTTAAGGCTAAGACCTTAACCCAGGAAACTGAACATATATAAAAGTGGTTTTAAATTGTTTCAGTATTTACATTGCAGAACTCTAATAACACATAGTATTTAATAAAAAATATTATAATGTAGTTGACATAAAAAGGTATATTAATCTTGCTTTTCTGAGGTAATGATGACTTGAGAATTCAACCTGCCTTTCTTCTGCCAATACTTTATTTTTTAAATGGCATAAGGCAAGAAAGGGTTCTCTTGTTTCTTATTATTCATATTGTCAAGCACCATTCACTTGAGATTTCTTTTAAGCAAAAGGATGTCAAATTGTTATCCAGTATCATGATTTAAAGTAAAATTCTGTGCACTGAAGAGTGTTTTTCAGACCTCTGTTAAAACTGTCAGAGGGTGGGTGTGAGGAAGAGTGTTATCGTTCAATGTACTGAAGCTTAGATGAAAAACCAATTTCCATTTGAAAATTTGAAAAAAGAAAAAAGAATTCCATTTCTTATCCTATAATCCTCTTGTTGCCACAATTTTAACTTCTAGTAATTATCACCAGGATGTTTAAATCATTGTTAGGGTGCCCTAATGTATCTTATCACTGTATCATTTAATTTCTATGCCTAGATACAGTTTATTTGATAATTATTTGCAAACTAATTATAACACCATTTTATTCTTTATGATGATCATGTAGTTATCTTTTCTTTTTTAAATTTTAGACTCAAAGAAGAAAGGATGTGCTAAGGAATTTCTATTTTACTAAAACTACTTCAAGTATTGTTTTTTCTTTATTTTTTTACTTAGTGTATACATGTAAAGCTTGTTAAATGATAGTTCTTTATTATTATTTTATTTTTTAAATTAATAGTGTATTTTATTTTATTTATTTTTGGTATTTTTATTTGGATACAGGGGCTTTTTTTAATTGTAGCAAAATACACACAACATAAAATTTACCATCTTAATCATTTTTAAATGCACAGTTCAGTGACAGTACATACATTCATGTTTTAGTGCAAACGTCACCACCATCTGTCTTCAGAATTTTATCATCATCCCAAACAGAAACTTTATACCCATTAACTTGATGATACCCATTCTGAAGTGTGTGAGCTGATATCTCATTGTGGTTTTGATTTGCATTTCTGACATTAAGCATTTTTTCATGTGCCCATTGGTCATCTGTATGTCTTCTTTGAAAAAAATGTCTATTCAGGTCCTCTGCCCATTTGTTAATCAGATTGTTATTTTGATATTGGGTTGTTAGTTCATTATGTATTTTGGATATTAACCCCTTATCAAACATATCAGTTGCAAATACCTTTTCCCATTCAACAGGTTACCTTTTCTTCTTGTTCATGGTTTCTTTCACTGTGCAAAGCTTTTTAGTTTGATATAGTCCAATTTGTTTACTTTTGCTTTTGATGCATTTGCCCGAGGAGGCATATCCAAAGAAATATTGCTAAGACTGATGTCAAAGAGCATAATGCCTGTGTTTTCTTCTAGGAGTTTTATGGATTCAAGTCTTCCTTTTAAGTATTTAATCCATTTTGAGTTTATTTTTTATACAGTGTTAAGAATGTGATCTGGTTTCATTCTTTTGCATGTGGCTGTCCAGTTAATCCAACATCATTTATTAAGAGACTGTCTTTTCCCCACTATATGTTTCTGCCTCCTTTGTCATGGATTAATTGACCACAAAAGCATGGGTTTCTTCCTAGGTTCTCTTTTTATTCTATTGATCTATATGTCTGTTTTTGTGCCAGTACCATGCTGTTTTGGTTATAATAGCTTTGCATAATTTTTTGACATCTGGGAGTGTGATACCTCCACTACTTTTCTTTTCCAAGAGGGTTTTGGCTTTCCAAGGCCTTTTGTGGTTCCATTCAAATCTGAAGGTTATTTGTTCTAGTTCTGTGAAAAGCATCATGGATATTTCAATAGGGATTGAACTGAATCTGTAGATTTCTTTGGGTATCATGAACATTTTAACAATATTAACTATTTCAATCCACAGACATAGTATATCTTCCATTTATTTGTGTAGTCTTCAATTTTTTTAATCAATGTTTTATAGTTTTCAGAATACAGATCATTCACTTCCTTAACTAAATTTATTGCTACATGTTTTATTACTTTTGATGCAGCCGTAAACAGGATTGTTATCCCAATTTCTCTTTATGATAGCTTGTTGTTGATGTGTAGAAATGCAAAAGATTTCTGTATATAGATTTTGTGTCCTGCAACTTTCCTGAATTCACTTATTAATTCTAAAAGATTTTTGGTTGGGTCCTAGGGTTTTCTTTATATAATATCATGTCATCTGCAAAGAGTAACAGCTTTACTTCTTTCTTTCCAGTTTGGATGCCTATTTTCTCATGTTTTTGTCTGATTGCTGTGACTAGGACGTATACACTGGTGAATAAATGTGTCAAGAGTGGGCATTCTTTTCTTGTTCCTTATCTAAGAGAAAATGCTTTCAGCTTTCCACCATTGAGTATATTTTCTGTGGGTTTGTCACATATGGCCTTTATTATGTTGAGGTATGTTCCCTCTGTGCCCACTTTCTGAAGAGTTTTTAATTATAAGTGGATGCTGAATTTTATCAAAAGCCTTTTCTGAATCTATTAAGATGATCGCATGATTTTTATTCTTTAATTTATTAATGTGGTGTATCATAGTGATTGATTTGTGGATATTGAAAAATCCTTGCATCCCTGGGATAAACCCCACTTGATCATGGTATACGATCTTTTTAATGTTTTGTTGGAGTCAGTTTGCTAATATTTTGTTGAGGATTTTTGCATTTGTATTCATTAGATTTTGGCCCGTAATTTTCTTTTTTATAGTATCTCTGCCTGGTTTTGATATCAAGGCAATGCTGGCCTAGTATAATGAATTAAGAAATAGTCCTCCCTCTTCAGTTTGGAATAATTTTAGAAGGATAATTATGAACTTTTCTGTAAATGTTTGGTAGAATTCACAGGTGAAGACTTTTGGACCTGGCATTTGTTTGTTGAGATTTTTTTTGATTATGGATTCAGTTTCATTAGTAGTGATCAGCCTGTTCAGATTTTTATTTCCTCCTAATTCAGTCTTGGAAGACTGAATGTGTCTAGGAATTTATTCATTTCTTCTAGGTTGTCTAATTTGTTGGCATATAACTGTTCATAATGGACTCTTACGATCCTTTTTATTTCTATGATATTGGTTGTAATTTCTCTTCTTTCATTTCTGAATTTATATCTGGCCTTCTCTCTCTCTCTCTCGGTAAGTATGGCTAACGGTTTATCTATTTTATTTATCTTTTCAAAGAACTAGCTCTTAGTTGCACTGATCTTTACGATTGTTTTTTAAATCTCTATTTCATTTATTTCCTCTCTGATCTTTATTATTTCTTTCTTTCTACTGTCTTTGGGCTTTAATTTTTCTTCTTCTTCTAGTCATTTTAGATGTAAATTTATGTTGTTTATTTGGATTTTTTCTTGTTTCTTGAAGTAGGTCTATATCACTATGTATTTCCCTCTTAGGACTGATTTTATTGTGTCCCATAGATTTTTGAAAGTTGTCTTTCAATTTTTATTTGTTTCTAAGTATTTTTTTATTTCTTCTTTGATTTCTTCATTGACCTATTATTTGTTTAATAGCATGTTGTCCAATCTCCATGTGTTTGTCCATTATCTGTAATTGTTTTCTAATTTCATATCATTGTGGTCATTTTTCTCCTGAGTTTGATGAGCATCTCTTGACCTTTACTTTGAACTATTTATTCAGTAAATTACTTATCTCCATTTCATTAAGTTTTTTCTGAGATTTATCTTGCTCTTTTATTCAGAATGTATTCCTCTGTCTCCTCATTTTGATTTTCTGTCTGTGTTTCTATGAATTAGGCAAAATAACTACTTTTCCCTGCCTTGAAGGTGTGGCCTTGTGTAGGAACATCCTCTGTGTTAACTATGTGTGCCGGGCAGTTTTAGCAGGCTGGCTGGAGCTGAAATGGGTACTGACTGGGGGTCCTGAGATGCACTACTTCAGAACTGCCTTGTCATATGACTGAAACTGGAGAAGACATGGGCCAAGGTGTCCTGGGACACTCCATGCCATTGCTTCCTTTGTGAGATGGGGGAAGCCAGAGCAGGTGCAGGTTGGGCATTCCCAGGAAATGCCATACGCAGCAGCCTTGGTGGGACAGCTGGGGTGAGTGCGGATCAGTGATTCCCATGGAGTCCCATGCTGGGGCTGCCTTGGGAGGATGTCTGGAGCTGGGGTGGGTGCGTGGGAACCTCTCAGTGGGAACAGATATAGCTGGTGTAGGCCAGGGGCCTGGGGCATGCTGGGACAGCCTCAGCTGACCATCTGAAATGCCTGTATTGTGTTCCCATCCATGCTATTTAGGGAAAGGAGGAAAGGTAAAAAATGGCACTCTTAGGTGCCTCTGACCCTGGAGACATTTTCAGCCATCCCCCACCCATTTGGCAGATGCTCTGGGGTTAGTAAGTGGATTTCCTTCATGCATAGCCTAGGTGCCCTTTAAACCACTGGGTTTTGGGAGGGGGGGAGTTATTGTTGTTTTTTTCTCCGCAGATGAGTCTGTGCAGGGACCCCTCAGTTATGTCCCTTTCTACTGCATGCTGCCAGGTTGGGGGTAGGATTCCAGTCAATACCGTATCTCCATCTCTCTTACCTGTCTTTCTGTAATTCCTCTGTTGTTTGCTGTGCAGAAGCTGTTCAATTAGCCCTCAGTTCTTCCTAGGGAGGAATTACTATATATGAAGGTACAGATTCAGTGTGTCCAGGACAGGAGGTGAGTTCAGAATCTTCCTATACCACCATCTTGGACCCTTCCCAAATTCATTATAACATTTTAATTAAACATTTTAGGTAACATTTAATTATAATGTATTCATAGACTTCTGTATTATAGTAATTTAAATATTACACATTATAATTAGGCTGGTATATGCAGAGGCTTCTTCCCTGAAGAACAAACTTGTTTTACCAAAAAACAAGTTGTAGGTAAGTATATCCTATGTGTTTAGCATATTGAAAATATATGAAATATCTAAATAGTTCACTTCCTCAAAATTTAAGAACATAGTAGACACGACTATGTAGTATTGAATATTTTACCAGGGTGCTACGTTAATATCCTACGGTTTTAGTTGATAGTTAAGTTTTGGGAAAGAACCCCAACTAGCCTTTATAATATCAATTATTATTTTACTTTCTGGAATATTGTTACAAATATAATTTATTATCTACTTTTTAAAAATGATCCATGTTCTGTTTTTCTTTTGTGTCAATGAACTCTATTGGGAAATTTGCATACACTCTTGTCTTCTTCAAACTACCTTTCACTATCAATTTTTTGTCCTATCAAGTGGCACAAGTTATTGTTCTTTGAAAGAAAAAGATGTTGCTCTGATACAAGTTCTCCCCAATTTACACAAAGTAGCTGTTAATGGGTGTAGGGTTGTGTACATCATGTTCTCTCTTATCTGAGGATTTTAATTAATCCATCTAATTTTTCACTGATCCATATGATATTGGATAGCCACCATGTGTCCACACAATGTAGGTGCTGGAGATATGATGATAAATAAGGTATAAATTGCCCTTTTTTTTGTGGAACAGATGCATTCTGTAGTCATAGAACAGACTGAAGCTAACTGCCTCTGCTGGAGATTGAGGGGGCATGGGTGTTACTGAGTCTTAGATTGGTATGCTATTCCTACTCAGCTAACCAACCAGAGATTCCAAATCTTCCAAATAATAGGTCTTCATTTTTTGCAATTTCTCTTTATATTCTTGTTGGTTTCCTGTTAAAGTTCAAAGGCTTGAGGGTTTGACCTCTGTTTGTATTTATTTACGTTGAAAGAATCATCAGTGTCATTACCCAGTGGCCATATTTCCTTAAGCCTTATGTTGATTAGTCTGTCAGGAGCATTAATATCATGAATTGGATGAACTGTTGTAAATTTCTCCACTATTTAGAACTCAAATCCCACAGCAGGGCACATATCTCACTGCTTGGTATTTGAACGTCACATCTCAGCCTTTCTGAAACTGCTCCACTTCCATCCCTCAAACATCAAATTAAACAATGGGTACAAAGAAGCTTCAAATGCTTCATAAATGTAGTGTCTTCCACTATCTGTTCCCCTTCATACAAACACTGCCTCTAATTACTGAGTGGCAAACATCCAATTTAAGAAGTTTCATTTTCTATCAGATTTTCTGTGTATAATTACTTGACCTATTCTTTTACAGTGGAGTTTATTGGATATGCAATGTTATCTCTATGATTCATTCAGTTATATGTGATTTTTTCCAAAAAAGAAATATGTATTTTATTGGGTTGTTTCTGACATTATTTCA
Organism: Camelus dromedarius; assembly: GCF_036321535.1. NCBI lineage: Eukaryota > Metazoa > Chordata > Mammalia > Artiodactyla > Camelidae > Camelus > Camelus dromedarius. The sequence goes on from NC_087444.1 coordinate 11,528,031, forward strand.
ATGTTATAATTCAAGATATTGAGCTTGTGTAATGGAGTAATTTAAAAAGAAGAAAAGAGTGAAATACTGGCAGCTGTACTGATCCAGGAGACCATCACTACACAGCATGACATAATTTCCAGTTCAGCAATCAGACGCTTGTTAAGATCACTAGAAATTGAAACTGAAATAATTTATTTTATTTGACATTGATGTATTGAAATTAAAATTTAAGTGAATTAGATATGTTAGAGATAATTAGTTTTCAAAACTCCACTTAACTTAGCTGTCAGACTTGTAGTGCAAATTTCATATCAAATATTATTTTCTGACTTTCCATGACAAACAGATGTTCCCCACTCAGAGAGTGGAAAAGAAAAAAGGACACTTTGTAAATTTTTAGAACAGCATAAAGTCAATTTGATGTATCTTTTAGCCCTAAATTTAAATAAATGATGGGACAACATCAATTAAACATGCCTGGTTCCTAAACCATGATGGCCCAAAACTGCCACAGGGGCCTTCTTAAACTTGAATTGTCGTCTGAGGTTTAAAAGATATCAAACATACTTTAAGTCAAAAAAAAAAAAAAAAAAAAAACTTAAGTTAAAAGCTTTGTCAATGAGTCAATCTAATAATCTTCAAATATATTTGTGGATGGAGTCAACCCATTTAAAATGCTCAGTTAATGTTGTAATCCCTTACAATTATATGAAATGTATTTTTAAGTAAGTGAAAGTGTGGTATACATATTCTACATCAAGATTTCTACAGATCAGTTTTGTTAGTTGTATCGGTATAATGGAACCAAATGAGATGATAGCAGTCAGTCATTTTCCCTCCACACTATGACATGGGCGTCAAACCAGAAAGGTGTGCAGGTGCTTACTTTGGAATGCTCTGCCTATTACATATTTATAAAACACAGGTCTTCAATTTACTATTTAAAGCTTTAAAAAATAGATAAATACCACCATCATAAAATCCTGATTTATTCACTTTTGAATTTTTTTAAAGTGTATTGACATTTTATTCAATTATTGTATTTAAGAAACACTTTACTGATTAATTACATTTCAGTATTTCCTTTCTTTTCCATTCAGTTTGTCAACTTAGATCTAAAAAAATAAATATACTTGCCTTCAAAATAACTTTGTTAGAGATGAGATAAAGGTTTTGGGGCAAAAGCAATAATAAATCATGTTTGGGGAAACTAAAAAAAAAATGGAATTTATTGTGCCTAATTTAAAGTAATACATAAAGGAAAGAAGTTCTAGTTAAAGATAGTGGATATAATATTTGCATTTATTTTTATTCCTTCTTGAAACCCATACGAATAGCAGTAAAGAGAATAAAAAAGAAGAGATATCAACATAAGCTGTAATGTTGAAAATTAGATGAGAAATTTTATATGATTTATGTTTTGATTTTCTCTGTTTGGTTAAATACCCTCAAAGGAGGAATCAACAAAAACCAAATTAATTTATAATGCAGTTTCTCAGAAAGATTCAGGAATTAGAGACATCAGTTATCTCTGAAGGCCAAGGTTTTGGTGAAGTTGAAAACAGAAGGATTTGAGCGAAATCTAAAAACCCTGTAGTGAGACTTCCTGATTCCATTCCTCTACCTGCACAGCCAGCAAATGACTCTCTCATACTTAGGCAGAAGACAGATGTTTTACTATTTGGAAACACTGATAAAAATGACCTCTAAAATCAACTCTGGGTAGTATGTACCTCACTTACTGGGAGATGAAGTGGATATTTGGATATTGTAGAATGAGACTGCAACCTACCTAAGCCCTCCTTTTTCCTAATACTCTATACCTTGCCTATCAAGATACTGGGTAATTTTCATTGCGGTAATTCCCTGACTCAGAAAGAAATTCCTATAGGTATTTGGAAGTTCACCCAAACGTTCTGATTCCAGACTTAACGTTATTACAAAGATCCAACAGTTCACCAGCTCCACTAATTCATACAGAATGTCTTCTCAGTTTTACATTGATTCACTATTAAATAAAGGGTGTAACCATTAATCATCTAACCCTTGAAAGGAGGTTCTAACGTGAAAGAGAAGAAAAATAAATTGGACATAAAACAGAAACATGTAAGAAACGGAAGAAAATATAAAAAGAGAACCAAAATCACCACAATTCACATATAGAGATAATGAAAATAACTTAAATTCATGAGTCAAATATAGGAAGCCCCTTAAAAAAGTGAAACTCACAAGTGAAAAAGAACCTTGGAAATTAAGAATATTATTAGTTCAATAAAAATGTGGAGAGAATGTTGCACAATGAAGTTGAGGACATATTGGAGAAAGTAGATAGAGGTGCAGTGTTATAAAACAATAGCGGATAGAGAGTAAAATTAAAAGTATAGTCCAGGACACTTAATATGGGATATATATGTGTACGAGAAATAGAGAACAAAGAAAATTTATGGATGAAACATCAATGAAAAAAATTTAAGATATGAAAGGTATGACTTTTATAGATATAAAGCATCCAATACAAGCTCAACATGGTTTATGACCAAAGAAATAAACCAAAGCACATCACTGTGATGTTATAGAAAACTTGGAAATAAGTGACAGTCCCAAAAAGTTCCACTAGAAAAAAAAAATATGAACACATACATCAAGAATCAGAATAGCACTCTGTATAAATAGCAAAAATAAAGCACAAAAACAGTATTGTCCAAGTAGTGAGAGTAAATAGTTTCCATCCTGGAATTCTGTACCCAGCTAAATGATCACACTAGTTCTTTATACGCTTCTGCCTGTATCATTATACATTGTTCCCTGCCTGAACCAGAGAATTCAAAGATCTTTGAAAATATTTGTTAATTATATCTTACTTTTTCCTTTGATTCTACAAAAATGCATAATGTACAAATTTTTCCTGTTATTCTCCTAAACATTCTTAAAGACTAACCTCTGCCTCACTTCCTTCCAGCAGTAATCTCTAAATAATGCTAGATGTCTCTTTGGTTCTCACATAATTTATTGTTTATGTTTCTATTACTATATTTTTACATTACTCTGTAATTTTTTAAAAAATATTAATCTCTTCTGTCTGACATAATTCTCTTAAGAGTAGGAAATTTTTATATGTTTAACTATCACCAGAATCTAAGACAGTGCCTGTTGCAAAAATTAGAGTCAAACAAGTATTGAAGGGAATTGTCCAAAGGCTTGAAGTTTTAAACAAACACATTAACAAAGAAAAAGATAGCTTCCTATAAGTGAAGGAAACTTTCTCTATAGATTGATTTATTTATTTGAGAATCCAAATAAAAATCTAGCTTGCTGATTCTATTTGTATCATTTTAAAGAGAAAAGAGTAATATCAAAAACTACTTACAGGAAATGGAGCCCCATGTTCCTACTGAAAATCAAGGAGTTGAATCCCAAATTTTGGAATAAGCAGATAGTATTGTCCACTCACTTAAAAGCATCATAGATAAATTATCATGGAAAGGAATTAAAAGCTGGGCTAACATTCATTTTCATCTTTATACACTCCAGAGCAGGTACAGGACTGGAGAAAAACAGCAGTACAAAAGGTTTCAACACAACAAAATTTTAACTGTACCTATGACATTCACAGAAGTCATAAGTGCTGCTTTGAGAAAAGAACATTTTGCTAAGCTATCAGCAGCGTCGTAAAAGCACCTGCCAGTGCACATTGTGATAACTAGGGTAAGGACAGTCCTGTTATTGAAACAAGAAAATGTGGAGGGCTTTAAGGAAACATGCACACACAAACACACTCACAAATACACCCATATTATCCAGATATCCCCATTATTATTTCAATGAAAGCACTTTGGAATTTTAGGAAGGATTTACCAGTATACTAGGCACCAAAAAATACACTAAATTTTGGCAGATGAAGTAATAGCTTATTGTATGAACATTGCCTAAGCTTTAATATTTCAAGGTGTGAAAAACAGAGGGGCAATCTGTAATAAAATAACAGAATAATTCTCTCTCATATGGTATTAACTCTGTTGGAATAATTAAGTTGATTGTTCCTCTTTATAAAAAAAACCTGATAATAACAAAACAATAGGCCAATAATTATCAAAATGTTAAATTAATAATAAGTATATATATAATTGTATAATTTATCAACAAATGTTTATTTAACCCCAAATTTGTGAAACAAAAATATATATGGGCATTTGATATTGAACCTTGATTTTGATGAGTTACCAAAAGTTGGAGTTTGTGGATATCTAAAATATCATGTAAAAATGGAAGTGTGGTTGTAGTGGGAGGATGGTAACAGCCAGTCTCAAATAAATTCATCAGATTGGGAAGTAATGTTTTGCTACACACTACTCTGATGGTGATATTTCTGTTGTAAGGCACTGGAGCAAGAGCTAGCAAAGAGCTGCTCTCTGATGGCCATGTCAGGAAAGAAAAGATTCATCCACATTATCAGTTCAATGAAACTTGCTTGAGTACATGTAAGTTTTAGTCTACAGGACAAGAGAGAATGAAGTATAGCAATCCCATATTGATCTAACTGCAACTAAATCTTCAGCCTCTGCTCATCTTGCTAGTGGGCTGTTCCATTTTTTCAATATTTAGAGCTACTCTTTATCTTACTTGAGATAATGTAAAAATCACAGCCACCTAGGTGGTGGATAACCTGGGGAAAAACTGTTAAGAATGGGATCGTGATGATCACCACAGTTTCTCCATCAGCTGTAGAATGGTCCCACTGAGGTCTAGTTCTCATTGGTTAGGCAATCTGTCCTGGGCAGACTCAGTGATGCTTTTCATAGCAGGGCTATATACTCCAACATTGCCAACTCATTCCTAGAATTCCTTGTTGCACTTCTCAGGGCCGTGGCACCCAGCATCAAAGTTCTGTAAGTTATTCCACATTCATCCCTGTATTTGAGGCCATGCATGCAAGTGGGGTATATATATATGAATGACACTCTTCTCTTGGTTTCAGGGATACCCAATCCTCTTAACCTGGATTATTTTGCTTCTCATTCTCAATGCATTTAGAGCTCACCACCACACACCCCTCTAGGAAAACCCAGCCTAATATTCCTCAAAGGCCCTACATCAATATAAATTTATTTATTTTTTATAAAATTGGGAGTGATGGTTCAGGGATAGGGTAAGAATAGTCGTTTTTAATTGAAGTAAGTCTCAGCAAAACTAACTAATACTTATATTTGCTTATGAGTAAATTACTATGTATTGGAGTATTTCTTCCCTGTATCATTTGTCTCTTCTTTGTAGTTTTGAATCTCTGAGTAGGTCTTCAAATATCTGAAGTGGTAAATATGTCTTTTCTTCCCCTATCTTACTCTAACTCCTTCAATTTAAGAAATTATGAATGAATATGATATATCTATATATTAATTCTTTTCCTTTGCAACTCTCACTGTGAATTTTTATGTGTGCTTCTTGGTTTTCTTTTCTTTCTTTCTTTCTTTCTTTTTTTTTTTTTTTTTTTTTTTTTTTTGTTATGTGAGGAAAAGAATATCTATGACCCTTTAGGTCTCTAAAGGAAAATAAAGAATATCACCCCCTTCTAGGTAAGAGAATCATATGAGATTTTGTTGAGGACATGCTGTTTATCACATTACCAGTACTGGGATAGATTTGTTTCCAAAATAACTAAACTGCAAAATGATTTTTAGAAGTTTTAGGATCCCTCACAGTCATAGCCTCCTTTAGTCACCATGATACATACAACTATTGTAAGAAATAAACTCATTTTTTCACTGTACCATTGCTCATATTTCACATTTTCCTTCAAGGTATCTTCTCCCTTACTATTCATGTGAGATACTGGCATGTTATGAGTCTCCTTTAATGACCAGAAAAGGATTTAAGCCTGAGATAATTTAATACAAATGATTTTGAGGTCCTCTATAATTTTTAACACAAGCAGAAGAAAGAATTCAGCAATGCACAGGTATTATGCATGATGAACAAATTATTTAGGATACAAATATTAAAGAATATCACTGGGTGCCTTCATATACTATTAAAGGAAGCACATGATAAAAGAGAGTAAATTTAACCTTGTAAATCTTGGAGTATCATGTAAGAGCATGGTAAGTAATATTTTGTGATTAAACCAGAATAACATTCATGCCAAAGAAAGCAATTTTAACATGCAGGAAATGGCATTATGCTACACAAGTATCCGTTTTCATATTCAAAATAAGTACTAAGTGATGTTTCTCTCTAAAGCAATTTAAAGTTTCCTTCCTGTGGCCATAGACATGAAGCATTGAGCAAAGGAACACTGATCCATGGAGAATAGGGTCATCTGACAGTGTGGTAAAGTTAAAGAGCCAGAACACTTTAGTCTTTCGTAGGATTATCAGAGTCCAGGGAAATCTCTCTAACAGGTTAGAGCGATCCTAGCTCATTTTTATCAACTACGATGTACAAAAACTTCATACCAAAAGGGGAACTAAATTTTTCCCCTAGCTATGTCTTTTAGGATTACTAGCAACAGTTTCTTAATATTATAACCCAAGTTAAAAAAATCATCTAGGCAGGTAGCAGGAAAAAAAATTAGTTAATGAGAAGCACACAGAAATACTCAAACATTTGCATATGGTACAATGATATGGAAAAATATGGAAATACTAAAAAATTCCTTAGCTATTTAAGGAAGGACTTTATAGATGAGTAGATATTTTGAGATTTTTGTATAAACAAAACTATTATAAGTTCCAGAACTTGTGCAGCCTCATAGTCTTATTGACTAGCATGACACTTTGGGAAAAATACAGGTGGGATCGTTAGCAGATAGAGGGACCCCTGAATTAGGAAGCCCAACAAAGTGTGGGTCCTTGCTGACTGCTGTGGAAGAATTCACGCAGCAGAGGCAGAGGGACAAAGTGAACAGCCGCCTTATTGCTCAGAAGGGGAAAAGGAAGGAAAGTGCTTGAGCAGAAAGAAGGAAAGAGGCGCTCAAGGAGGGAAAGGAAGCACAGGCGGAGGGAGGCACAGCGTCCTGCATCCTTTCAGGATGATGATGAGTGCTCAAATATTATCTGTTTGAAACCAATACTATGTATTTCAAGTGTTGGTTCAAAAACTAGGAATTTTCCATATGAAATCTTAAACTGGTTCCTGTACACAGAGGGCAAGGAGAGAATGAAGAAAGAGACAGACCACTCCAGATTGGTATGTGGTAGGCTTATTAAGTAAAGGAACTTACATACAAGGCTTATCTTGCAAGATGCTGCTGCAAGATGAGTGTCTCTCTGCACCTGCCCAGCCAGAATCTTCAAAGTTTACATGGTGGCTTTAACTGGATTCATATATTTGTCCAGGTGGTCTCAATAACACATTGCTCTCTCTAGGCTGTGTCCTTGAAAACAGTTCCCCCTGTGAAAACAGTGTGCAGATCTACATTCCAATGACAGGAGAGGAGGGGAGGAGACTGTGATTGCCCAGTTCCCCCTCAAGGATTAATGGCAGTTCGCAGCCTCTCAGTTACTTTCTCCAACAGGAATAAACACAGAAAATGGGTTTTAAAGCTAAATAGCAAAAAAAAAAAAAAAAAAAAAAAAAAAAAGAAAGAAAGTGTTGTATGTTATGCAGAGTACTTTGAACATAATTATCAGATACTACAGTAGTAAGTAGCAATTCTGAACAGACGCAGTGGCCATCTAGTCTACTTGCCTGCCGAGTACTCTCTCAGATGAGTAACTTCTTCTACCCTCTCCCATGTGATTTTTTAATCATATTATCATGAATCATTGAAGCTTTAATCACATTGTCACACCAAATAATGCTTAAAGGAGAGAGAAGACTGAAGAATGACCAAGCATGGCACCCAGCTTCCCTGTAATGTAGGAAGAAACAATCGATTTTGTTTTATGAGATTTGTTTGACAGATAGAGACTTACAGAACCGTCATTCTTTTGGGATCCAATGGTTTAAGGCTCATACATTGTGAAGTATTATAGCTATCTTTAATTCATAAGACTAAGAAGCCAACTAAAGTAAGACAAAATGATATTAGTATTAAAAGAGAAGCACACTGAAGCAAAGAAAAGGGGTGACTGAAAAATACAGAACCAAAACAACAGTGGTCTATTGCGTGTAGCCATGTAGGAAGCAGATCATCTCCAGCACAGTGAGTATATGAGATGACATATTTCCATTTTGCATAAACTATATATTAAGTCTGATCATTCTCACTCCCAATTGCTTTTGATCCAGGTCTATCTATTATAACATTCATATGTTTTAATGTGGGAGAATGATCAGAGAAAAGAAATTTCTGTTACTGCAAATGAGCTTCATTGCTAATTGATAATGGAGGAACAACATTTAGTTTTTATCATCTTGGTGTCAAATTTGGAATCAAACAATATTTTTTAAATATTTAAATTTTTAGTAACATGAAAAAAAATATTTCGGAGAGCATTCACTTACAGTTATGAAGTAGAGGCCATCTTAGAAAAAAATTTAAAACCTTTAAAATTTAAGAAAACTCATTTGATAAATGTTGAAGCATCAAGTGTTAGAACCCAAGATTCCAGAGAATGGAGAATTGCAGCAACATGGAGAAACTGCAGGGGCATTTTCCCTAGTATATGGGACAATTATGGGCACCAAGCAGGAGGGTAGGTATCTGGGCTGTAGTCTGGGTGGCAAGAGGCTACTCCTGGGAGACAGAAAATCCAGCAGACTTCTTCAGAAAAGCGAAACTTTGTTGTTAACAGTCTCAGCATGCCACAGAGACAAGGATTATAAGGTCTTTGCTGGCCAGGAGGATGGTAAATGTCAACAAAGCAGGATCTCAGCTTTCAATCCCCAGAGAGTTATAATTGAGGTAAGCAGAGATTTGGTAAAACTGCAAACCACTCTCAATTCATTCAGCTCAGTCTCTAATTGAGTTACAGTTATAGTTGTCTAGCAGAGGAAATGGTGAACCTCTCTGGAGAAAGTTATCATGGCCAACCCCCACAGTTTGTTAGATACTCAAGAGTTCAAACAAATATTACTAAGTATGTCAAAAAAAATAGGAAAATATCATTCAAAATCAAGATTAAAAATTAAACAAAAATAGTAATAGACACATAGTGATCTAGATATCAGATTTAGTGGTCAAAGTTCTTAAAGTAACTAATTGATTTGCTCAAAGAAATAGAGGAAAAAATGGAGATAATAGGATTGGTACAACCAGTAGAAACCTGTCTGGTGGTACTATTAACTATTAAATCTAAATATTAATATATTCTATGACCCAACAAATCCACCCCTAAGTGAATTGTAATCAAATAGAATCAAAAGAAATGTGTAGTATTATTCATCAAAAGAAACATACAAGGGTTTTCATAGCAGTTTTATACAAAATAGCCAAAAACTAGCAAAAATAAATTGTCTGCTAGTAGAGGGATGAATAATAAATTGTGATGTATTTATAAAAGAATGCACTATAGTACTGAGAATTAATGATCTGGAATTACATACAATAATATGGATAAATCTTACAAATATAACACTGAGTTCATAAATATATAAATTCTATTTCTCCACAACTCAAAAACAAACAAAAGTAATCTATGGGGCTAGAAGTACAATTATGTCTCTTGGGTAACTGGTAAGACGGAGGGAGCACAAGAGGGTATTTTGAATTGCTGGAAATTCTATATTTTTTTAAATCTCTGAGCTGGTTATATGACTATTTGGTGGAAAGTCTGTGCACAATTATGTACTTTGTACTTTTTCAGTACATATTTCAAAGCAGATTCAATACTATATACTTCAATAAAAATACACACTTGAAAAATTGTAATTTTGCTTTAGATTATGTTAGATCAGACTAAATACTCCCCCCATACATAACTAGAAGAACTGGATGAAATTATTTGAGAGGCATCATTCATGCATGTCACACAGAAATTAAAATTCTACCATCTCAAATAAATAATAAAGCTCAGAGAAGGGAGTTCAACCTCTTTCTCTTCAAGGCATTTGCCAATTTTCATCTTCACAGGACTAATATATAAATAATCCAAATGGGAAGTACAGAAAATGGCCTAAGAGAATATGAGAAATAGTTAAAAAAAAAAAAAAAAAGGCCTAGGATATCTGAATTCTTGAAGGGGAGAAGGAAAAAGTAATACTTGAAGAAATATTTGGCACAAGTTTTTCAAAACTGACTTAACTAACATGCCACAGATTCAAGAAACCATACGAATACCGACAGAATAAAATAAAACAGAACCAAACAAAACACACAAAAACATTTAGGCAAACCATGTGAAATTCTTGAAAAAAGACTAAACAAATATAAATAGTAAAACAAAATAGAACAAACAGATAGAATTTTTTTAAAGCAGCCAAAGAAAAAAGGCACAATGGTTTCAAAATTTCATCGATAATAGTAATAACTGAATTCACATACACACACACACACCAAAAACAAAAAGCAATGTGAGATATTTGGCATATCTAAATTTTAAAGTTGAAACAATAAAGCAACTAGAAGATAATAAAGAAGCAAATTACAAAGATCTTTTGATGGACAAGTAATTCTTATATAGGACCCAAAACGCAATGACCACAAAGGAAAGATCGGTAATTGAATCAATTAAAATGACGAACAACCATTCATCAGAAATACCATTTAGAATATATTAGCACACGTACATCCAACAAGAATTTATAGCCACAATATATAAAAAGCACTGTGTTAGTTTCCCAGGGCTTCTGTAACAAATTACCGCACACTGGGTGGCTTAAATGAACAAAAATGCATTGACTCAGTCCTGGAGGGCAAAACTCCAAAATCAGGTTCTTTTGAGGGCCCCACCTTCACTTCACAGCTCTAGGGAAGAATCATTCCTTGCTCTTTCCAGCTCCTGATGGCTCTTGGCCTGTGACCACAATACTCTGATCACTGCCTCTGTCTTCTTATAGTCATCTCTGTCTACTGTCTCAAATCTCCGTCTACCTTTCTTTGATAAGGATGCTTGTCACTGGATTTAGGACCCACTTGGATAGTTCAAAATTATCTCCTTATCTCAAAGTCTTTCACTTAATCATATCTGCACAGACCCTTTTTTTCTCTAAACAAGGTAACATTGACACATTCCACAGATTTGATGTGGCTATCTTTTAGGTGGCTCAATGTTGTGGCTTTCCACAAACATCTACAAGTTAATGAGAAAAAAGAAACAGTAAAATTTTACAAAATCTTGAACACATATCTCTAAATAACCAATCCTCTCAGCTTGGGTTCCTCCATAAAAAAAAAAAAAAAAAAAAAAAAAAGAAGGAGGAGGAGGAGGAGAAAAAGAAAAACAATGGCCATGCAACTAGTTTACTTTAGGAAGAAATTCAAGAGAATATGATTAGGATCCTGGAAAGTGTGAAACAGGAAAGGAAAAGAAGGATATGTTATTAGTCTGTTATTGCTGTGGCCAATATGGGAACAATTCTTAGGGGACCTCCTGAGAAATCAGGTAGATTGCACCTTAGCATAGTCTGCCAAAGTAAGAGAAAAGAAATATTTATCCACCAACTCATGTTCTGCAATGGCTGATTCTTGGCCCATGTGGTATTAACTTCCGTGCACGAGTGTCGGAATGGCTGATAGGGTTCTTGCAGGCATCTCCCCAGGACCCCAGGTCCTGATAGGAAACAAAAATGCAAGACGCAGTTGAAGCCATGTGCTAACAGATTAATCCAGCAAGCATGTGTGTTTTCCATGACCAAGAGTCAAATAGAAAGACGAACCTGCTTATGTGAGGTGGGAGAAAAGGGTCCAACATACATAAATTATAGCCGGCTCTACAACACCTTTTTCAGTCAGGAAAATTTAAATTACATCTCTGTTAAAATGCAGAACCTTTGAAATTCTCAGTTTCCTGGTGGAGTATAAATGGGCACAGCTGTTTTCCCAAATGCTTTGACTGTGTCTATTAAAGCTGAATTATGTATATACTGTGACACTGCAGGTCCTCTCGTACGTATGTATCTAATAGGGATGCGAGCATATATGTACCAAAAGATATGCATACACATATTCATAATTGCTTCACTAGTAACTAGAAAGCTCTCAAATGTACAAAGGTGTATCAATATTAGAATGCATAAGTAAATTATAGCTTATTCACATTGGGATGAGTAATAACAAATTACAAAAAAACCCACTTAAGTTAAAAAAAGAACAAACTACAAGTATGCAAAATAATATATTGAGCAAAAGAAACCAGACAAAAGAGAACATAACACATGAATCTATTGAATAAAGTTAAAAAATAGGCAAAACTAATCTAGATGTCAACATAATAGTTATCCTTGCAAGATTAGTTCCTGGGATAGAGCAGATGTCATTTCTTACCCCTCTGTCTTTTATTTTCATTCCGTTCCCAATTGCCTCTCCAGTATCCACTTTTTCCACGACCCGGAAATCTCTTCACTGTGGCTGTCTTCTCAGGACTCTGCACAGGCACCAGCTGGTCTGACCGACTGTGATTATTGTCCTTGACCTTTCGGTTTTCTCTGGTCTGAGCCTCCTTCCTCCCTGCTTTTTCTACATAGTACTCCTCACCTTCTAGTGTATTGTTAAATGGACAGTTTTTTAATGCATATTTTGCCTCTTGCTATTAAGCAAAACTTTGTGAAGGCAATGACTTTTGTTCATTTTATTCACTGTTATGTCCTCAATACCTATAAAAGATGTGGGCTTCTTATAGTATTCAGTATATATTTGTCAAATTACTTTTAACAGATATATACACATAAATAATTAAAAATAGATCATCCTATAGCTTATTTTAATAAAGTATGCCGTTTTACTTTAGTTGAATTTTGCTGAAGAAAATCAATCTAAAATAAAAATGAGAAAGTCGCTAGCCTTTCAATAAACGCTTCTTTACTATAGATGTTTATTCTAAAATCATTCCTTTAAAGTGTTCTCTTATAAAGTTTAAGTCATCACAAACTCTATAGTTCAATAATAAAGGTAACAAACAGTATCTTTCCACATTTCTATACCTCCACTCTCCTAGAACACTTCTCCAGGATTTATTACTTACTATTTTTATATTTTCAATATTAATATTTATATTCTTATATTTAACCATAATTTCTATGTTTATATTAAAATGGATTCACCACCAATTGTTTTACTAAAAAGTCTCTATTTTTGGCTGAAATTCAATATAACTGGCTTCCCCATCCACCCCACCCCAGGGACAGCACATGTGTCAATGCTTGAGACTATATATTACTACCTAATTTCTCTACAATTTCTACAATAATTGTCTCTGGTTTATTCATATGACTTCTCTTTTAGAGCCACTTACTAACCAATAGTTTTAAACTAGATTTCTAAAGACATAGCCAATATCTTTTCTATGGCTTTTCTGAAACCAGTGATCACGTCTCCAAAAAAGCCACATTGTTCTTTTCCTGATTCTGGCACTTATTTTGGGCACATTCTATAACCTGCCACCTGGCTTTCGGAGTGCCCCTGGATTGGCTTCCTGCTGTTCTCTTATCTTGTAGTTGATGGATTGAATCTGTCACACATTATAGTCATTGAAGATACTTTCTTTGTAAACAAGTTGGCATTTCTTAGTCTTTCTGATATTGAGAGAAAAACTTTTCATTTGTGAGTATTCCTAAAATGAAGTATTTCTTGACTTAGCTGGAAAAAAAAATCATTTCTTGTGTACCTCTCCTTGTTATGATCAAGAAGCTAATTTTAATTTTCCTCTGTCTGATATCTTCACCACAGCAAGAACATCCTCAGAGATTAGATGCATTGATGTTGCCCTTCTCTTTTATCAGTAGTGATGTTGATTTCTTTTTATTTCACCTTTGTGTTTCTTTAAACTTTTCGATAGGCTTATTAAAAGATAATAGACTTACTATGAATAAAATATTTAGCATGAGAGAAAAATATTTAAAGGGGATGCTGGAGAGACATTTTGGTAACTGGCTGTGATGTGGTTATTAACTGTTCTTGATAATGTCTTTTATTAGTATGTAGTATACCTCTTTATTACTTATTCTGGCTTTAACTTTAAAATTACAGTTAACTTATATTTAGTCTGATATTAAAATTTTTTCAAGCTATTTCAGGTTTCCTTTTACTGATATACCAGCTGAAAGGAAATATGTGTTGATTCTATACATGCTGATATAATTTTTTGTATCTTCTCAGAAATGAAGTCAATAGATTGCTTTTTATTTTTAATATAAGTTGGTATTTGTCTTTTTATAATTCACTTACGTACAATGCAATTATTATTATTTTAGAGGTGCTCTCTGTTAACTTAGTTCTTTGTTTTATATTATATTCTTTTTAATTTTATATTTTCTCCTTTCTTAACTTTTCTTGGATTACTTACATTTTCTCTGCTACTCATACATTTACTTTTATTTGTCTGTTGGTTGTCATTAGTTTATTACTGTCCATTATTTATATTTACATGTTAGTTTAGATTTCTACTACTTATAACTAACTACAGGTGACCCTACAACAGCATGGGTTTGAATTGGGCAGGTCTACTTACACATGGATTCTTTTCAAAGGTAAATATGATAGTCCTACTCTATCTTGGGTTGGTTCAGTCTGCAGATGCAGAGCTGCAGATACCGGAGAACCATGTATATGTATGGAGGGCCGACTATAAATTATATGCAGATTTTCAACTTCAAAGAAGGTCAGCCCCTCTACCCTCCACATTATTCAAGGATCATCTGCATATCCTCACTCTAAGCAAGATAAGTCAGTTAGAGTCTACTTATGACCCCTGACGACTACTCCTAATGCCATCATTTTGGACACTGCTTATTTAGACAGTGAAATTCCCTGAGTTATTTACTCACTGTCACTTTCAGTATCATTGTTCTTCTGCTTGGAGTTATTTCTGTTCTTGCAGATGTACTTCTGCTATGAGTGCTATCAAACAATACCATCAAGCAATAAAATTTCTGGGAGCATGTGTGTCTGAGAACCTATTGAATTGACAAAGATATTCAAATTATAGTTTACTTGTATGTAGAATGTGATGCTCAGTGATTTAAAAAATTTTTTTAAGCTATTAGTATCTTTATATGCTTTCAGATTTCATCTGGTGAGAAGTTTGAAGTCAGTGTGATTTCTGTGTCTTGTCAGTGAACTTTTATCTTCTGGTAGTTCTGGAATTGTTTCTGGGATGTTTTCTTGGAGGTTATGAAATTTAAAAACAAGACTTCTAATTGTGTGTTTGTGTGTGTTTGTGCATGTATGTGCATTTGTTTTGACCTTATCTATCCTGCTTGTCATTTTCATGTTTAATTACAAATTGTAGTTATTATATCATTAAATATTTCCATCCTCCTTTATTTTTTCTCTTATTTGGTGATTCATAAAATTTATGCTGACATTTCTAACTCGATTATTTTGGGACTGTTCCTTTACCTCATCATCCAGTTCATTAATTCCATCTGATGACCATATCCATTTTTCTATCCAATACATTTATTGAGATCTTTATTTCAGCAATTAAAATTTTATGCACAATACTTTAAATTGGCTCTGTCACATAGTGCTTGTTCCTGCTGCAAGTTTATAATTTGAGCATTTTTATTATGCATTCTGAGCATATTTATTATGTTGTTTTTAAAGCTGTGGTTCTGCTTTGTATATAAATTCAGCTGTTTAACTTGTTTTCTTTCTTCAGGGTGCTTGTGCTTTTCAGATAATCTGCTTTCTTCCTGTCAGGTTATCATGTTTGGTATATATTACATCATTACATAGTTAGTCATTCATATATGAGGGGAGAGGCAAATTCCTAAACCTTACTTTGTGCTACTTCATGTGTATTTAGATTGTGGGTTGAATGTTCAGGTGGAGAACTCTAGTGTTATATATGGGTCTCAAACACACCATATTTATTCACCTCCCTCCCCCTCCATGACGATGTTGACCCTCAGAGAAACCCCCAGGCTCTCTGATTCTTATGTTTCAACACCGCATTAGATAAATTTGAAGTTAAAGATATACATACAGAGTTCTGTTTTGTGAAGAGTTTTTACCCTCAGTGTACGCTACATTTTGTTTTGTTTTTCCTGAAACTGATGATGTTATGGTCCCATTTATAAGTCATGCTTGATTGAAGCAAAGTTTCCTAACACATCAGGATATAAAAGTCTCCTCTCACCACATTTCTAAGTCCTCATGATGAATGGGTGAAGTGGAATAAGTAGAATGTTGTAACTAAAGTTCATGGTTTATATGGAAGAATGTTCCTTCAAATGGGGTAGGAAGTAGGGTATTGCCTATGCTTGGAGGTGCTGTGTGATCAAGGTAGTACCATTAATTCATCTAGGCAAAATATCCCTCTCTTACATTACTCTGGTTCTCCAAGGAAACATCACTCTGCAGGAAGTTCTATATCCTTTTTTTTTTCTTTGCTGTGGTTTCTTCTCATCAGTCTTAGCTTTGTTGTTTGTTTATTCTTCCCTGAGTCAGAAAAAAAAAAAAAAGCGAACAATTTTGCCTGATGTCAGCTGACTAGTGGGATGAGTGGATTTTCCTTTTCTCTCATTTTTTACTTTGGTAATTCTTGAAATCCTCTTCTCAAATTTATAATGTTCTACCACTTGCTGTAAGTTTATATGAATGTATCAATATACTAGCCTGAAAATTGGGGATTGAGGGGTGGGTGGAGTCAGCTCTGTTGTGACTCCTTAATCAATCTCCAAGGCTTCCTATTTCTAGCATTTCAATTGTGGCTGATTCCTAGTAGTAAAACAGTGTTCTAGTGGGGTCTTTCCCTCAAAGTGCCCCAAGTATCCTCATCAGCACACCTTGCTTTCTATGTTATGGGTATTGACTTCTCGTGGAATTTTCTCCTTTTCCTGTCTGTTAGCATTACTGCTTCTCAGAGGGTGTAATACAAACCTAGTACTCATGTCTTCCATCAGATTCATCTTATCTGTATTTCATATTGACCTTCCCTAGTTTTTAGTAGTATTGAAGGTTTCTGCAATTTTATTTATAATCCGTTTATTCATTTCTTAGGATGTATAGGACAAGAGAGAATGAGCAGGTAGAGAGACCTGAGGTCAATTAGGCCTCTGTACTTACTTTAAAATATTACATGGAAATCTAAAAGAAAGAAAATATGTAAATTTGCCTCTTGAAAAAAACCACAAACACATTCAATAACTGGCTTACTCAAGTTTTTATGTGTCATTCAATATATGTTGGAAACCTAGAAATAATGAAATTAATTTACATTTATGCACTTGTATCCATTATCAATTTGTGACTTCGTCAAAATTTTAGGTTAGCTTTCTCATGACTCTAATCTGATCTAGGCCCAGATGTTATCCAGGCAAATAAATTTATACATTTTTTCCCAGAAAAGAATCAGCATCATTAGGGCTTTCAAAGTTAAAATGATTATAGCATGAGATTTAACAGAAAGGTCAGCATCCTCAGTGATCTTGCCCCCTCTAGAGTGGAAAAGAATTAAATGATTATTTTGGATGAGATATGAGTGACTTAAGATAAATATTAATTTCCTTCTCTCCAGTCTGTTCTGTCTTAAACACTGTCCTAGATACCTCACTTATATTACTTGTAGTAATGTTTTGTGACATAATCATAGAAAATCATTAAATAATATGGCCATTACAAAGGGAGAATTTGAGCAACAAAAAAGCAACTTACTTAATGTGTGTCTTGTAAACTGAAGAAAGCTGCCACTTGAAGAAAAAGAAACCTTATATTATAAAACACCATGGAGTATATAACTCATAAAAATGGTGTATGTTGTGAATAGACAGAGGAACAAAAAGTAAATACTACAGCTAACTATCTGTAAATGATAGAAGGCCACAGCTGCATAAAAACAAACCCTTTTCAACCAAACATTGTGTTATAATTGAATTGCCTGCTGAGCCAAACAAAAATCAACTCTCCCTCAGAAACAGAATTTGACTGTCATGCACTTTAAGTGAAGGCAAGCAAAATGCCTCTCCACGTGTTCAGAGTGTTATGGCTTTCACAGGGCTTTGGAAAGCTTTTCAACAGGGTTTTTCATAATTGTATTTTCCCCAGGTTAAAAGAAATCTCTAATCGCAGTGCCTCTTTTATTCCTCAGGTACTTCCCTACCTGTGTTACACGAGAGACCACTGTGACTCACAGGAGGAGCTCTGTTTGCGAGATTCAAACTAATTTTATACAAACTTCATGGAAGCTTTAGAGTATTGAATTTTTTAAGTAATGCAACTGCCTGTTAAGAATGTTTCCAATTAATGTTTGCTTCTTTATCCTTTATCCTTTCTAACTGACACAGTACATTTTGTGCTGTATATTATATATATGTGTTATATTCATATACATCTGATATCATCTTATGTCAAGCATTATACAGATGTACAGTAGATAGGTATAATATGTGTGCAAATATAACACATCTTATGAATGATGAAAGTCAAATTATTTTTTATTCTTATAGTCGAGTAATTCACAAAGGAGACTGTAAAATACGTATTAAGTTTAAAGACTAGTTAAAAAGAAAACACTCATTTTACCTCAACGTGACTGAGTAATAGAACATAGTTTCTTAGAATCCGTCTTCACGTTCCCTCCCTCACTGTACACTTCTCTCTACACTAGTGCTAATCACCAGTGTAGTCTGACATTTGTGGTAAACATTATCCAGCTTTTCTTTATATCTTATCATCTCTGTATATATTCCAAAATTATATTCAGTTTTTCCTTCTTTTTAGAAGCTGCACAAATGAAATCCAGCCAACTCTTGATAAATGTTAATTTTCACATCCAATTTCTTACTCAGGGGAAGAATAAAACAAAAATAATAGCGCAAGTGGCTTGGTTTGAATGAAACAATCTAGAAGTTACACCCCTCTTTCCACTTGTACCTTGTTAACACTCATTTAGTCACATGAACACATGAGTCTTACAGGAAGGCTAGGAAATCCAGTCACTAAATTGGCAAGGGTCATCCAAGTTTTCATGTGCATCCTTCTTTTCATACATGAAATGCACCCCTTCCTCACTGAAGAGGCCATTCAGTGACCCTGAACAACTTATGCATCCAGCTCAATGTACAGGATCTTTGGGTCCTGCACAGTATTTCCCAAAAAGTCTGACATGGCTCACTAATCTAACAGTTTATTAACAAATAGCTATTACTACCATGTCCAGCATTCATTTACAATCAATACAGAACAGTAAAAGAAAGAGCATAATTATACAAAAAAAAAAATCCATTTGGGGAAAAAAAAAGAAAGAAGGAAGAAAGAAAAATTCAGTGGTGATTTGTTCATTGTCAAAATGAAATGTTGCTAGACCCTAATTTCAAGTGGTTATATCCTTGTAGTGTAGTAAGGTACTTGGTTAGCAACTGCTTCTATTATTTGTAAGAAAGTGACTTGAAAATGTCCTCTATGGCACTCACATTCTCCTTATTAAAAGTTCTTTTTCAATTGAACTCTGTGACAAAGTGAGCACTGGAGAATGCTCCTCTGAAGATCTTGCATGGTTCATGGAGCCCACTGCTTTCTGGAAGGTTGCTCTAGGATTCAGTCAATAGTAGGCATTTCCCTGTCACAAGCATATATCTATCCATAAAACAAAACCAGAAATATGTAAATAAAAATTGATAAAAATATATATTTAAACTTTAGGAAAAGATATTGAAAGCTATGGTAGTAGAAAAGAAAAATTAAGTAAAAATTTGGAAGAAATTTCCAATTTCAAAGGAAATTAGAAATTTAAATTTGAGAATACTTTCCAGAAAGTAAAAAGTAGACCAAATAAAATTAGCAGATTAGATCAAAAAGTGCCAATGTCCAAATAATATGAACGCTAGAAAGAGTCAAAACAAATGAAATGGGAAAACTTTAGAATATAAAAATAATATATATAATTTAACTAAAGGGCATAAGTTTCCAAATTTAAAGGATTTATAAAAAAAAGTATATCATCATCAAGTTTAGAAACATTGTGATAGAAAGATCAAAATAAAAAAGAGGGAGAGAGAGAAACTATTAAGAGAATTAAAGGTTGATTGGTTGAGAATCAGTGGTATCTGATTTCTTAGAAGCAACACTGGATCCTAGAAGCAAAGGAACAAAAATATTCAAAAATCTTCAAGGCAGTTATTTCTAAGATAACGCTAAAATAATTATTTCTAAAATAATTGTTAAAACTTTAAAACTAAAATTTTAAGATGTAAAATAAGAACCAGAGGTGACAGCAGACTAAGTTATCACACTTATGTGGGCAATGATCCCACAGTCCCTTTTCTAAGAAGGTGCTGAGAAGTTGTTCTGCAGAAGAGAGAATAAACCAAGAACAAAAAAGACAGGAGATAAGAGAAGTGAAACATATCACTATAGAGAAGTGCTGTTGTGCAATTGACCCAGAAGGCAACTAGTGTATATTTGAGGAGTAGAATGAAGCTTCCAAGAGATATATTCCCCCCCAGCCCCCCAAAAAGGTAGATCCCTGATCTTTATGAATGTATTAAGAAGAGATTTAAAATTCTGAAAGTTAGTCCAGGAATAAGTACAGGATGGGTATATAGAAAATTAAATAAAACCAACGAGGCAGTTACTAACTCCTGGGCAAACAAAAACTATACAAACAGTAAAAGAAAGAAAAGTGGCAGCTTCTGGGAAGCAGAAATTGGGGAATTGTAAAGAGTGGGACAATGGTCATTTTCTTTTAAAAGATCTTTAGGACTTTTTGACTTTTTAAACTATACTCATGAATTACTTCTGATAAAATATTAAAATATATAAATATGGAAAGAGAAATGTATGTACATTTTTGTGTACACATATATACATTTCAGAATGTGGCACATACACTCAATAACAGCTAAATCCATAGCTCCACACCTGCCTATCCACCAACAGCTTTACCTTTTAGAAACTCCCTTGACTTCTTTTTCTATACAAAGGGACACTATTAAATACCACACCAGTGTGTTAGCAAGTGAAATGATATAATGTCTGTTAAATTTCTAGAACAGAGCCTCAAGGGCGTATTGTAAATATTACACTAATGTTAAGTCTGCCATTTTAATTGATGCGCAACCAAATTCCAGAAGGTTAAGTGATGTGCCCAAGTACCCAGGAGTACAAAGAGGAAGGAGAATTCAAATCAGAGCTTCCTCTGAAAGTGTGACCTTCATTATGCTACATTTTACCTGACTTACTTATATTAAAGAACATATTCACCTGTACATATTTGTGTCCAACAAGATGATTAAGAGTGAAGTCAAAATATTTCAAAAGAAAGTCTTTATCTAAGTCTGTACTATTGTTATCACTTTAAAAGTGGGAAAGTACAGATCTACAGGTGTATGTCTAATATTGTTTTTTCTTTTCTACCTTTACATTTCACAATAGAGTCGCTAAAAAACATTGTGTAAATTTAGAATTTAGTATCTCTTGCTGTCTTGCAGCCATAAAAGTTATAGGGAATGAAAATGGAGTATTTTTGAATAGTTTTCAGATGACTGATAATGATATTTATCATTAACTCAAACTTTTTTTCGCTTCTGGGCAAACATGTGATATATAGTTTCAGGTCCTATTCAGAATTCAACACGACTAAGACATACATAGCAATAAAAAATGCATTAACATCATGAATGTCTGTGAAAGAGCAAACTTGCAAAATGAAATGGATGATGATGTCAAAATTATATTACATGTTAGTCTCAGTTTTAGTGCTTCCATTACTGGCATGGAATTTGGGAAATCTGGAGAAGGCATCAGTACCAACATCTTTAGGGTTGATGCATTCGTGTTACCATACACATATCAGAGAAATGAATATAGATTGTGGTTTAATACTTAATAAATACTTATACTATGAGCACAAATTTTATGCAGGGTAGTGTCTTCGTAACTGTGAATAATAAATAGCACGTCATGGTGGAAGTATTTTTAATTTTATGTGACTGTTTTTCATGTTGTTTGTGAAAAAGCATTGATGGTGTCACCCAGTGCTTAAGAAGATGAAGATTCATGTACTTATGTTTAATATATTCCAATGTTAGAAGGAGACAAAACTGCATATGATTTGTTTTTTTATTATATTCCCACTGCTTAGAATAAAGTATGGTACAGTCCAGGGATTCATTCCTTCATTAATATTTTTAAATTTCATTAATCAATTAATTAAACAAAGATTTATCATGAGTCAACAAAGGATCTTCCATCCTCACAGGAGTGACTACAAAGACTATAAGCACAGACGTAAGTGTTTCAGTAGATACAGCAATAAGACTTATGGAAGTCCCATTTTCTTTTCTTTTCTCAGTGAAACAGAAAGCAAGGTCAGGAGCTGAGAGTTAGAATAGGGAAGGAGGTGCTGCGAACTTGACAAGAAATAAAAAGCCATGAAATTAATGACCAAGAGGGTGAAAAAGTGAATGGGCTAGGACAATAGTGTGAGATTGGCAGACAGCATTTGGGACACATTCAAGGTTAATGATGATGACTTTAAAGTGAGACAGTCAGCATTGCTGTGGATTTTTTCTTGATACTGCAGTTGCAAGGTGGCAGGCATGAAGTGGATAGAAAGTTGGATTTAACCCACCAGGGTATAACTTAGCCTGATCGCCTTTCACATAATCGCCGATCACGCCCCTGATCCTTCACTGTGTTGTAACTACAGGTTATTCTACCTATTACAGCTCCAGGTTATCCTGCTTTCCCTCGGTCAATGTTACTGTGACTTTAGGCATTAGTATTTTCTAGTTTCTTTCTTGTTCTTCATATTATTTGAATATTCTGTCAATCAGCAAGTTTTGAGGAAGATCTTCCTTGCCCATTCTGTCTAAATAGCTCTTCATCTCCACCACGTGGGTCCTATTGCTTTATCTCATACATTTATCACTACCTGCCTTTATTTTAAAATATGCAAGTATTTACATGTTTAACATTTATCTCATCTATTTCTCTTTAGAATGAGAGTAAAGAGAATCCAAATTACATAGAGCTTAGAATTTTATGTAAAGATCTTAGATGTCATTGTGAATAAGGAGGGCTGCTAGATGGTTTTGTGTATAGTTGTGTTTTTTTTTTTACTGGTAATGTTTGGAGGTGACACTGAATACTGAAGTGGAGGCACTGCAGTGGAGGAGAGGAGAATTTAGAGAGATTTGTTTGAAAGCTATTGAAATATACCTGCTAATGGATGAAGTTGTCTTGGACTAAAGATGTGTTACCATTGATGGTAAGAAAGCAATCAAAGACTTCTAAGTTTTTGGCTTGATAAATTGAGTCTATCATGGCCATATTTACTGAAGTGTTCATATTAGTAGGTTTTTCACACATTTTATTGAAGATGAAGAGGTTGAAGAAAGGAATCTGGAATTCTACTCTAAATCAGAGATAAACTAAAATTTAATTTGAGATTACAAAGCATTGACAAAAATGGTTTCAATATAACTAATATATTTGTCATTATGAATGATAGACAATATACCATAAACTTTATGGACATTAATACATAATTCTCTCAAAACATCTGAGGTAGGTTTTACTATTGTCTCAATTTATAGATAAGGAATTTTCAGTAACTGGAGAATTAAGAAGCTGCTTGTTCTTGGCATCAAAATAGCACTGACCTTTTAGGTGTCCATAAAACTGCTTATTAGTTTCATATTTACTTTTCAGGAGAGATAATACATAGTGTATTTGTCAACTGTTTTCACAATAATTCTGAGAAACAAACTATTTCAAAGCTCAGAGGCTTAATACACTAACTCTGTATCTTGTGGACTACTGGATGTGCTTGGGTTCAGTGATCTAAGCTAGGCTAGGCCAAGAGATACTGCTTTAGACAGCAGACTCTGATGTGACTCTGATTTTCGCTGTCAACCTGTGGGCTAAAGACACAGCGTTGCTTCTTGTGTCTGGTACCAGGAGATTGTTCCAAAACATGTTCCTTAGGGGAAATAAAAAAGGTACAGGGGGAATAAGGCCTAGGTTCAGAACAGGCACACCATCACTTTCATGCCATTGCATTAACCAAAGGAAGACACATAGGTCAAGCCTAAAGTCAAGAAGTGGAGAGCTATATTATATCAATAACCAGGTTATAGCAAGATTTTGAATACTGGAACTGGATAATTGGAGAAAAATTAGAGGCAGTCTTTAAATCTTTAATAATTAAAAATCTAAATGTCTGTCTGGAGTTTAGCAGAGATGTCTGGTGTGGAGTTTGTTGTTACTTAGCACATACATACTTTTTAAGCCATGGAGTTGTATGGGGTGAGCAAGAAGGAGGGTGTAGTTGGAAAAGAGGGTGTGCAGCCAAGAGTTAACTTAGCAGGCTTGGTATGTTCAAACCCTACACATCTCAAAGGAAAAACTAGCCTTTGACCAGCTCCTGGGATTTAGCCTCTAAGCACTTGGAATTTCTTGTGTGTTAAGAGTGTCTTTGTACATGCGGGGCTCTGAGCCATGTCAGACAGATTTGCTGTCCTTTATGGTAGCCTTGGGTCACACTGTATCAGTTTGAACTCTGGAGAAGCTGGAGATGAAGTACTAAGCAGTAACACCAGCACTCCATGCCTGCATGATTATCCCCTGATAAAAATCTGGGACACAAAGGCTCAGGTGAGCTTTTCACTGGCGAGCCACATGCATACATATTATCAAACACAGTTGCAGGTAGAATGAAGCACTAGCTGGAGGACTTCGCTTGAAATAGACATCCACAATTTGTGCTTGGACCCCACCCTATGTGCCTTTGGTCTTTGCTGCTCTTAAACTATATCCTTTTGTTGTAAGAAACCATAATCATGAGTATAATAGCTTTTCTGAGTTTTGTGAATCATTCTAGAGACTCATTGCTCCTGAGGGTGGTCTTGGGGAAACCTGAAACATGGAGGCAAGAACAAAGTCTGAGAATCCAGTTTGGCAGTGAAAAACAAGAAGTCAGATAAAAATCTGATAGATTGTGAAAAAACCACCAATGAAGTAACAGAAATATAGAAGATTGTAGTTCTGTATCATCCATGGGAATAATGCTTCCCAAGGTCGAGGAAGTGTCACTTGGATCACATGCTGCTGAGAGATAGAGGAAAAAGAGAAATAATTCATTTATTTAAGAAGAATGACATCACTACAGATATGAACAAAGCATTACTATGAGTCTTATCCAAAGGGATTAAGAGAATTTGGTATAAGAAAATGGAGTAGTGATTATTGACAGTACTTTGTATTGATTGCTTATAAAGAGCAGAGGGATAGAATAGTAGCTGAGGGAGACAGTCTTACAGGATTTTTTTTTTTTTTTGATGTGACAGTAACATATTAGAATGTGTTTCTATGCTGATGACAAACAGAGAAGGGAAGGAAAATTGTGTATTATGTGAAATAGTGAAATAATTTCTAGAATGAAGTCTGTGATAGTTGATACTGAGATTTAGTGAACAAGTGTAAAATTTGACCTTAGAAAGGAGGCAAGGGAGTTTATCTATTTAATAGAAAGAAACGTAATATTCTATAAATATTGATACCAATAAGTTTGTAGTTTGAAGACCATAAGATTAGATAGTTATTGTATAATTGCTTCTATTTTAGTTAGGAAATAATAAATTAAGATGTTATGAAAATATGGAAGTAGGATGACTACATGGAGGTTTGAACACAGTGGACAAACTGTAAAATATTCATTTCAGAGACTGAAAAATTAAGATGATTCAGAAAATTGAAGTGAGATTTCAGCAGAGGGTCCCATGAAATATGTGGTCATAAATTTAAAGTAAAACCAATTAATATGGTTTGATTTTATTCCAATTGTATTCAGTTTCCAGAATTCAGCCTTTGTGTAATAAAAATAAGTGAATTAAGTCAGATGTGGAGCTTTTTTTTTTTTTGACTCAGTAAATAATAAATAAAAGGGTGAAAATAATGATGAACTAAAATATCTAAGAATAAAGTAGGTAACGAGGTTATAGCAGGGGTAATCAACAGAGAAAAAGCAGAAGTATACACGTACAACTTAGATTCTAATCAGGTAAAGAATCTAGGGGAGGTTGTCAAGTATACCTTCCACTTAAAATAAATGAAAAGTTGGAAGATGGTAACCTTCCTGAGTTGATGCTTAAAATAAAATCAAGATTTTAGACAAAGTGAAATTATTTGTAATTAGAAACTTCAGCATGTAATCATGTAAGTGAATTGTTGAGGTGCTGTGGGTAAATATATCACTGAGAAGTTCTCATAAAGAATGTGAAAATAACCATTATATTAATACCAAAATTGTAAAATGATATCTTGATAGTTTCAAAAGGAATATTTACATAGGTATCTATAATTTCCATCATATTATATGGACCTAGAAAAATATTAACTAATGACAGATATTTAAGCTCAGTAACTACTCTTCTTACACTTATTCCTACGTTAGGAGTTTCATTTTTTAAAATAAAAGCAAATAAGTATAATTGATAAATAGCCATAAAAACGGATTATTTTAACTCTAGTGCAAGAGAATTAATTTTCATGTAGTAAAGCACGCCATGTCTACTTAATTTGTTTCCATGTTAACTGTGTAATCACAAGAGAATTACAATATGTTGTCTTAAGGAAACTGCAGTTATCGGTGACAATAAACTCCTTATTGTACTAATAAGGGTTTATATCTTACTTACTAGCATCAGATCACAAAATCCTCCAACAGTGGAATGTGAAATTTCTTAGTGTTGTTTGAGGAAATATGCGTATGATATATTTGTGGAAATCCTAGAGCTCTGATCATGGATTATTTTCCATATAAACAAAAATTTAAAAACACAGAAATAATAATTGAGATAACAATCCACATAGGAACTAAATGTTTCTACCTCCTGATAAGTCTCCTTGCTCTTGTCACTCCTATACTGCAAGTCTGGTTAGTGAGAGTGTGAGCATTTGCCTCCACCATTATATTGGTTATTTTTCTAATGTATTTATGAAATTTGGATCCTTTAATAAGTCTGTTTCAATGCTAGTACAATGACTCTTAGTTAATTTATTGTACAAGTAGTATGCCTAAACACATTCCCAGACTAAGGCTTTATGTCTTTGTTTGTTGTTTGTTGTTGTCATTGTGTTGTTGATATATGAGGAGGGAGGCATATCTTCATTCCACCGTCCCCCTCACATCGTTTATTATTCTCTGTTTGTTTTGCACATAGACAATTTCTTGCTACCTAGTGCTCATAGTTTGCTCTTAAAGCCTGTTATGAAAAAGCCAGTAGCTTTACTTTCACATTAATAACTTCATATTCTGTACAACTTAATATTCTAATATACTAAATTTTTACATGTGTGGGAATGTCTTCTAGGTTCCCTTGTATCAAATTGCTCAGTGATGTGAACAAACTCCAAACACCTGTCTAGCTCAGATTACACTAATGACTCAGTGCCCCTTATCCTCTTTTATTATCCTTATCATATTTTTTCATTCAAAATGAAAACTGTATTCACACACTCTATTCTTAGAAACATTTTTCAAATTTCTTATGTCTAACATTAACAATTAGGTCACACGCTTAGACCAATATCTGACATCTAAGCAACTCACATTATAGATAATTTCTACCATTAAGAAATATGTAACTAAGAGATTTCTGTCAACTGTTCTGGAATCATCCTTTCTGTATGCACCTCATACACGTTGGATTCCTCTAACATAGAGAAGCAATCATGACTTTGAGGTGTTCCCCTGTTTCAGCTAAAGATTTTAATGTCATTTATATGCACTGTTTTTCGGGACTCTGTATTAGTCAATATTTCCATTAAAACTAATCTTTGAAGAAAAACTTTAGAAAGATCAAGTCTGATTATCCCAAAGGAATTGCTTTCATAAATGCCAAGAAAGAGAATAATTTCTGGACTTTTAAAACAATGAGAATGTAGCTGTATCTACATAATTTTGGCATTTGCTGCCTTCTAAACACATTTCTATTGATCCCCAGCTGCATCTACATAAAAAGAGAAATGAAACAATGGAAATTCAGAAAAGGACATTTTTCACAGTAGTACACACATATCTTTGAGTCTAATTCAGGATACACTGAACTATATTAAAACAAACAAAAACTAGTATTTGATTACTTTCTGGTTGGATTCCCATTACACAGCCTTTTCACCTTAAAGTGGAATTTGTTTTCCCAAATTTTGCATGACGATTATTAGAATTCCTCTTTCTTTAATATATAAATTATATGCAAAGTACTTAGGACAACATCTAGAACACAGTGATCAGTATGTGACCATAAGTGATCAATAAGATGGAGATGACTGTTACTTTTCCCTTTCCTGTGTCAACTGAAATAAATGCACGGCCTAAAGTTAAGAGTTATGTTTTATTTGGTGGGAGGACTTGAGCCAGGATAACAGCGTCTCAGATGGCTCTGAGGGACTGCTCCAAAGAGGTAGGGGAGGAGCTAGGATGTGTAGTAGCTTTACAACAAAGACCAGGTTGTTAACTAAAGAAAACCAGGCATCTCAAGTTAAAGAACGTAGTACTTTTCTATGCATGGGAGGGAGCAAACGTTTGGGCTCATTGAATTCATTCCTTTGACAAGCACCTAGCTATCTAGGGCCAGTATCCTGTCCTTTCTTATTCTGAGTCCCCTCAGAGTGCACCATTGTGAGTGGCTGCAGAGACTGGGCTGCAGGCTTGTCTTCACTAGGGGGTGGCGGCAGCCGCTGATGACATGATGGTTTCTGCATTCTTTGTTTACTGATATGGTTTGCAATATTTTTCATTCACACCTGTTACACACTGAGGAAGAAGCAAGATTTGAAGTCAGTTTTATTTAACTCTATAATCAGGGCTTTCTCTTCTACATCACACTGCTGCCAAATCTTAAAATAATACTATATTAAAAGTGTCCAATATTTCCATTGTTTTATCAATTGCCATTTTAGATGAAATGTTATACATAAATTTAGCAGCACACGGTGATGAATGCTCTGGAGGCATCCTCCATTCTTTGATTAGTGGCACACTTTTAAAGGTGATTGTTTTATCCTGAATAACTGTAACAAACACTTTGGTCTCACTAAACACTTTGCTATGCTTTAGCCCACTTAAATTTCAGTACATCAGTTCACAAATTTAAATGAGTACAAATAATCTTAATTAAATTAGTTTCATCTAGATTCTTTCAGATAAAAGAATATGGCAATTAATCATGCCTAAGAATTTTTTCCTTAGATCACGCAATGTTTGCATATTTGATTCTCTAAAACCTATAACTGTTGTAAGGAAATGAAAATCCATACTAGTTAGTGACTATTTGAGATAATTTGCATTCATTTTAATATATTAACACTTCAAAACTAACATCTAATTTTCAGAAAGAAGCCCAATAATGTAAATGTTGCAACATTATTGTGGCAGACTGAATTAATTAGCTACTGCAAAATTTCCCTAGAGCCTTTTCTTTCACACCTTTCTGAAGGAAGTTATGCTTTTTTGATTTTCAGTTCCATAGGGATCAGGATAATGCCCACCACCTTCTAATCATTTTTCCAAAGTACAAATTACCAATAGGTGTTGAATTGTGAGTTGAATAAATTGCAAGACTGATGCACACACAGAGAATGTTTAGGGAGATTTTAGAATTCAATCTTTTTTTTAAAGACTAAAGAAAGTTGTCTAATTAGAAAAAAAATAGTAATTCAAATGTTATCATGCAATCTGAGAATGTTTCATCTAATTTTGACCAAGTTATTTGTGAGATACCTCTTGATAAAAAGGCAGGATGTGTTATATTTTAGGATAGGTTAATCAAATAGAATCAGATTTTGTCAAACAATTGACTTTATTAAATCATGCCTTGAATGCATGTTTAACAAAAATATTCAGCGCACCAATGTAACACATCTCCTGTTTTTGCTACAAGTGAACGATTAAGCACATATAATCTTTTTTTTGATCACGTATGATCTTGACCCAAATAGACAGAGCACAACTCTCTTTCACCACCAGCTTCCTTATTGGAGGATGTTGTCTAATATCTCTGGACTTCAGTGTCCTCCCTTACAAAATAGAGATAATAGTAGTGTAAATCTCATTTGATTATTGTGAGAAATACTGACTAAAACATGTAAGTCTCTTAGAACAGACTCTAGCAAGTATTAGCTATTATTAATAGCTATGATAATAGTATTAACTAGTATTAATTGGGGGGATTAAACTTTGTATTGTGTCCCATATTCAGATATTAAGCGATGTGATATCTATATAAGACTTTATCTTGGTTTGTTTGTTTTCAAAATAAACATAAATAATCACATTTTTATCTTTCATCTATTATTTCAATATTATTCTCCTACTCATATCTTAAATATTGTTACCTTTGCTGAAAATGGTCTCCTTATTTCATTCCCCTTACAGTCAACTCAGTGAAGGCAGAGACTGGAACTTGTCCACCTTATCTGCCCAGTGCCCCCACTTATCTAACTACCTAATGATACCATTTGGAATGTAATTATTTTTATACACCAGATTTCATATATGAAAAGATATTATATATTTCTATAAGACTTGGAAGGAAGTAAGGATATACAACTTATAATCAAGAGAAGAAAAAAATAAAAGCAGGTCCATAGTTGATTCAAAATTAGATTAAGTAAAAGGAACTTTCAAATAATTTGATTATAAGACTAAGAAAATACAGGCAGAAATGAAAAAAAATCAGATGAGGAGATAGAGAATTTTATCAGAAAATTAGAATGTATTAAAAAAAATTTTCAACAACCACTCCGGAAAGAAAAACAAAATATCTGAAATTTATATCGTGATTAATGGTTGTTACAGCAGCTTGAACAAAGTTGTTCAAGAGATAAACTACATGTAAGACAGAACATAGAAGATATTCAAAGTGAAGCACTAAAAATAATAATTAGGGAAAAGGGGAACATAAGACATACATACAACATGTTCTAAACACATGGTCTTTTTTTAAAAATAAAAATATATTAAGTATGGAAAATGCTTTTTTATCTATAGGGTAACCACTAAAAGTGATAAATTTTTATAACGAGTATGTTAATAGAATAAACAATTGAAAATTTTAAACTTTTGTTAATTGAAAGTAAGTAAAAATGGAAAAATAGAGAATATATAGACTAGATGAACCAATGATAAAATGAATAGTGAAATAATAAATATAAACACAAATATATTAATTAATTAAAATATTAATGCAGAAATATTCCAGATAAAGGCTAAGATTGACAGAACTAATAGAAAAAAGCTAAAATATGGCTTAAAAATATATTTTAAATACAGAACACAGAAAGACTGATTAAAATGATAAAAAATAGGTTATTAAAAATCCTATCCAAAATTGTATGGGGGGACTATACTAACATCAGGTGACTATTCTAACAAATTGTACTATGAAGCAAGAAGCACTTAAAGTGATAAATAGTATTTCTTAATTAAAAGTGGGTCAATGCAATAGAAAGATATTACAAACCTAAATGTATGTATCATAGCCTCACGTTACAAAACAAAATTAACAGCACCAAGAAGAATGCTAGAAAAATCCACTGTCAACATAGAAGATTCTAACCATGCTTCTTCAATATAAAAAAGGCAGAAAGAAAGTCTACTGACAGGGATAACATGAATAATAAAATTAATAAATGTCATCTAACTTGTAAGATTGTACATTGCACCAAACAGTGACAGAGCTTTTATTATTTTTTTTCAAGTGTACGTGGAACATATCATGAAATAAATAAGGGAGTCTCAACAAATCTCAAAATATTTAAATTATCTGGAATATAGTCTCTAACAATAAAATTAATATAGAAAAAGGTAACTTAAAAGGGTACATTTCTAAGACCAGCCAGAAGACTTCTATAAAATTAATTCATTGGTCAAGTAAATTAAAATTACATGAGAAGTTTTTTTAGAGCTGAAAAGTAGTAATAAACAACACATTAAAACTGAGAAACTTTGGCCAACTCAGTATATAAATACATAGTCTTGAATTCACATTAGAAAAGAAAAAGAAAAGTGAAAATTAATTATTTAAATTTGATCTTGATAAGTTAGGAAAATAAGAGTGAGATGAGACAAAAACCAAAGAATGTAGAATAGAATAAATAGGAAAGCAAAAGTCAATGAAATCAGAAAAAAAATTCTAAAATGCAAGATAATTAACAAAGTTAACTGTTGGTTCTTTGAAGAGATTAATAAAATTGATAACACCCTAACAATGACTATTTAGAAAAGGAAGACAAGTTATCTATATTAGAAATGGAAAGTGGATATTGCTACAGATTTAAAAACCTATAAAGGATCCTAAGAAAATATAAACTCTATCTATGGAATAGAAAAATCTCTAGAAAATATATAAAACTCAAATAAATAGGAAATCTAAATGGAGACATATACATTAAAGAAGTCCAATATGTTTTAAAATCATTTCCACAAGAAAGAAGTGATGATCTTGAACAAACCGTTCTGGAGAAGAAAAAAGGAAGTGACATCCCCCCCCAAATTTTAATAGACCACCATGAATATGCATCCAAAATGTATCAATGACATATCAAAAATAAAACTACAGTCTGATTAACTCTGATACCTCAAGTGTATTGAGGCGTAGATTAAATACCATTAATAATCTAAATTAGATCTTTAACTCATTTTAGCTCTAGTCATATGGTGTAGACAAGGGAGAGTGATGTAGAAAAACATTTAGAGGGACACAGACACAGACATACTCAGACTGGGAGTCAGGGGACAGCGAGAGGAAAAGAGGGAGAGAGACATAAATTTAGATAGCGTACTTCAATTATTTGGGGACATTGAACCCACAATGGAAACATAACGCACTATTTATTTGAAAAATTGGGTTGCAAGGTAGAAAAACATGTAAAGAACAAGTGCTGAAAGATATGGACAAAAAATGTTTCAGTCCAAGGAATGACATGTTCCATAGTATAAGAAAGTGTGAGCTGTTTAGGGAAAACCACTGGCAAAGTTGATGAATGTCTACCAGACAGTCTTTATCTTCTAATATTTAGCAGGTATTTTGCTGCTCAAAACACGTTTTCTTAAAAAATGTCCTATGTTCAGGAAGCACAAAGGCATTCACCAACTGCAAAGCATGATATATCACAACAGGAGATAGGGATGATAGGCAGGTTTCAGATCACTCAGGACCTTTTATAACAAGTACACACAGATTTAATTTAGGATAAGGAGCTGTGGACATAATTTAAATGTAAGCGTAGCATGATCATATTTGTAATTTAGAAAGAGCAGTTAGAAACAGTAGATTAAATTAATTATAAAGAAAAAATTCTGCTGTGAAAGCTTGTGGGAGACTCTTGCTGAAATTCACGAAGATAATGATGAGAACTTGGTTGAGGCTAAGAGCATGATGATGGAAGTGAACATTTCTGTTCTATAAAAGTTTAGGAAATATGATGCATTGTCTCAATGATTATATGTGTTAGTAAGAAGATTTAAGGATAAAATAATTCCAGTTTTGCCCTTTAGAAACCCATATGACCATCACAGGATAGCTTTCAACAAAAATAGTTTTTACACTGGATGACAATATGGAATTTCATCTTTAAATTCCTCTTTGCAAAGGATTTCAGAAGTGATATCCAAATACTGATGAGGCTCTAAGTATTCCTGAAATACTATTTTAGTAAGCAATCACTGACAACCTTACACTGCCTATGATCACAAATTAACAAATATCATTAACAAATGAATATTTTTCATGAATACTGGTAAGATCTGATGTTAATTCAATACAAGGGAGACTTTATAATCCATAATTTACACCTAATTAGTCTTTAATCTTTTTTCAATCATATGATTTAATTAAAATGTTGTAGTTCAGTGAAATGAAAATCTATTTTTGGTCATTGCTGTTCAGTTAGAATCAACAAAGTTCCCTGATAGATATAGATTACCAATACAGGTTTATCCTTTTATAATTACTCTAAAGATTAATGCAGCAAGCAGAAGTCATCAGATCTTGACTAAGGACAATGACAAAAACATTTCAAAACTCTTTATTTTTCTTAATTTGACCATTGGAAATCAAAGTTTATTTAGGTTTCATAAATGTGATTTTTATTTCTCTTGAGAAATATAATCTTATTGAATTAACTGTTATGATATTAATGCATATATTTAATAAAGTTTGAGAAGTTTTGACTATATTTGTCTCTTATAATCCAAACCCTTTATGTATTTGAGAAAACTGCCAAAATTAAATCTTCAAATTTTCAGTCTTGTAGTAGTTGAGTTACGTTTATTATTTTTAATTCAAATGATAATGGCCTTAAAGTGATAATATTGATGTTGATTAATCTTGATTAATATTTTTCATGATTTCTTTTTCAATAATAAAGCAGACTTATAAAATTATGAGTTGATCAAGTAATAAAATATATATATATTTCATATTTATCTATAAAGAATGAGCTTGTTAAAATTATAAAATTCAGCATATTTAGATTAAAGTTGGTATAATAGACTAGAAAGTTTAAATAACAGAAAGTTTAAAAAAGAATGTGAATTAAAATACATGTTTAGTATTTAAATAAGATATTAGAAAAGATAATAGATCTTTTCAAGTAAACTGGAGTACAATCATATTTTAGAAATAGTAGTAGAAAATAGGTGATAACCAAAATATTTCCTAACCAAATGACACACAACTGCAAATATTTATACATATGTGCACACATACACACACACACTTACACACATCAAATGTATCCTATGACTACTGGTTCATATATAAGCCTTTTCCCTACCTTTTAGACTAAGTGTTGTGAGCCAGCATTTCTTGCCTAAAATTTAGTTTTGATATTTCACGTAGCAGTTTAATCCACTGAACTTCCATCAGAAACTTGGCACTTCCTCTGAGCTTCTTAGACAATGTGGAATGGCTTGTCAGTTTGGTCCACTGATAAAATCCAGTGGTCACCACCTACCACTTTCTTCAGAGCAAGGGTCATCTTCAAACTACATAAAATGAACAATATAAAATGGGAATTGAGATAATAAGAGGGTTTGACATCTTTTATTCACGTCTATATTATTTAAAAATCAATAAGACATTTCTTACAACAGAAAAAAATAAAAATATTTTAGTTTACTTGCATAATAGCTACTTAAGAAAACCAAATGGATATGAATGGTTGAGATTTTTGATGAAATATCTGGGCATGTGAGGGTACTAGAGCCTAAGATTGGCAGGGACCTACCTAAGAGATTTATACCAGGAGATGAAAAAGAATCTAAATCTCAATTTTGAGACAGGTATTTGGTTTGTACATATTAGATACAGGATATTTATTTACTTATTCAAATGTCAATGTGGTAATATTAACTTCTGCCAAATCTTAGTGATTGAATTAGAGATAAATGTTTTGGAAAGCAAAGGAGGAAAAAAACCCAATTGATAATGGCTTAATTAAAGAATAATATTCCCCAGTATCAAGAAGTCTGTCTGTCTGTGCCCAGGTGATATTCATTCAGCAATTCAGCAGTGTCTTTGCACATGACTTCAGGTTACATTACTTGTGTTTCTAACACACGTGTATGTTAAAAGTCCAGACCTCATATAGCTATTTAAGGCAGGAATAACAGATATTTTGAGAAGGTGATGCCAGCATGTCTATTTTTTCTTTGCTATGAACCCCATTCTTTCTAAGACTTCCCTTTATCTGTCATTGGCTAGAACTGGTTCACATGGTTACTCCAAGCAACAAGGAATAAAAGGAAAAAGAAGAACAGAATCTTAGTTGGTTTTATATAAATCATGATCCATTATTAAGGTGTGAGCTTGTTACTGCTTAAACATGTCAAAATTCTATTGGCAAAAAAATCAGAAAAAATGGGCAGACCACTAACATTTTCTTTGACCAGTGATATATTGCAACAAATTTGATGCTAGATGTTACGTATCTGAAACATCCAGATAATAAACATTTTATTTTAAAAATTAAATACCCTTTGCAAAATTTCTTTTAAATTGAGAGAATAAAGGAAAAAATCTAAATAAAATATAATAGATTTCCACTATTTCTTATACTGAAAATCTGTGAAAATCTGTATGGCACTTTTTATTTTTAACATAAAAAATGATTCATATTTCACTATTTGAAAAATTTTATTAAAGGCTAGTGGGAGTGAAATTTTGAATATGAAGCCTTGTGTTACTTTTCAAAGAAACTAGAATGATATTATTTCTGTTGATTTTTTTCATTAAATCTTTCTTAATAAATCTAGAAATAGATACCATTAGGAAGGTTTTAGGAGTAACATGTCTTAGTTAATACCACTCTATGATTTTTATCCCATTTACCACTATTTTACTTACATGCATTGACAATGTGGCTAAATTTACATGAGCAGGACTAGAAATAAAAATAGCCTGCATATTTTTAGATATATGGCCACAAGATAGAATCTTGTTTAAGAAACCAAATTATAATACTTAAGCTAATGTAAATCTCTTACCCACCTAGAACAAGTTGAATGAATGAATGAATGAATTGATGAGAGAACCTCTGGTATACGTGTGAGAGCAACACATAAATAGTGGTTTATTTTGTTATTCACAGATGCATTGATAAAGATATGTTACCCCTTGGAAAATAGGCCAAAGAAACATTCAATTGAGATTAATAAAGTTAAATGCATGCCAGTTTACAACAGACACTCCTAGGTATGGTCTGCCTCAAATTGATTTTCCATACGGTTTACTTTTTTTTTTTTTTTTTTTGCTTTTTCACTTTTTGGTACTTCAGGTCATCAGTGTCTTATGGTTATTCTGATTCACTGAAACTTGATACAGAAAGTTGTGGAGTTTTTTGTTTATTTTTTTCCACTCAAACTTGAACTGTTCCTTACCTTTTTCTTCTTTTCTTTCTCTCTCCTTTTCTCTCTCTCTCTCCACTTTTACATTTTATCCTTTTCCATTTTTTTAAAAAAAAAATTTTTTTTAAATTTTAACTATTTAATCTAACCCCCCACACATACATGTAGTTTTAAAGTGCTTATGGCTCCTGATAAAACACATTCTAGTTCTTGTAGAATCTGTGGATCCCTGGTATGAATCTGCAAATTATCAGTTTATGGCTCCTACTCTTATGGGATAATGCTTTGCATATGCACATAAAGAACAGAAGTCAATCCACAGAAGTTACTTGAGGATTATCTGAAAGTTTTTAAATGATATTCATAAGTGATTATGTTAAAATTATCTTCCAGGGGAAAAAGTGAATTATAACATTCATTTTCTGTTTATTTTCTGCACTTTCAAGCATGACAGTGTAAAATTGTTCAAATAGGATAGGTTTTATATGTGATCCAGTTTTATTCCATTGAAGACATGCTGAATTTAAAATATTAGGTAGTGAAAACAGTGAAGTACAGAATTCATCTACTTTGCTATTACTGAGGCCAGACTCTACTGGATAATTGTAGAGAAAAGATGAAATTCATTTACCCAAAATGTACCTATAGGGAAAGCTTCAATGATTCAGTTATGAGAAAAAAAAATGTTCATTTATTCCTGAGTCTACATCCACATAAATCAACTAAACATATTACAACATCTAAATAAATATAATTTGAATATTGAGTTTAAGCATGACTTAAAAAAAAATCCTTACAATAGTTGACACAGTTTTTTTCTAATGCAAATGACTGGACTCCAGTCTCTTCACAAGCAAAGTTACAAATTCAGATCTGTAAGAAATACTTGAGGCCATCTAGGTGGGACACTTGTTCATTTCTCAGTGAGGTCATTAAAGTTCATGAGAGTTAATTTCACAGGAATTCATGACTAAATGGTGGCAAAGTTGCAACAATAATTTATATGCTGTTGTTTACAGAAATTGAAATTTTCTTTTTGATGTTCTAAATTAAAAATAATCCTTACTATGAAACAACTGTCAGAGATAACATACTTTAAATTGCCTTACATACCATAAGGCATGATCATATTTCAATTAGTGTTACTATCATTTACAACATTAATCCCGTATGAAAAAAAGGATTTATGTTAAGTACTAAAGAAAATACAATATTTGGCAATTAGTTACAGAAAAAATATTGTAACCAGAAAACACCAAAGTGGCCAACTGGTACAAAGCTAGAGTTGCAAGAATGGTTCAGAAACTTAATAAAAGTCCTGAAAAAATTATGATGGTCTAACTTAAGCAGTGATCAGAAAATGAGGGAGATGGATATAAAAGATTTTAAGAAATTAGAATCGCAACACTTAGCAAACCAGAATAGGGAAAGAGGAAGATAATTTATAAAGACAATAAAATGACAACATTAAACAGACTAATTTTGAGATGCTTGGTGGCATATCCATATGACCAGTCTATTCATGTGTTTTAATGTTTGGAAGGTACAATAGAGATATGATTTAGGCTTATACATAAAATTTGTTGTGATCAGTATTTCACAATCAGTATATAGGGAGCCTACACAGTCACATAAAGAAAACAGAACAAAGATTTCTGAGAAGCATTGACTAGATACAGACTGAGACAGCAGGGAAGGAGGTGGAGATTGAAGAAACAAAGAGAGAAGAAAATTCAGAAAGCCAGAAAGGAACAAATATTTTAAGGGAAGAGAGTTCCCTAATTATCAACAGACAGGAGAATGTGAAGAATGATAGAAAATGAGACACAGCTTCCTATTGGCTCTAAAATCTCTCAATCGAGATGGTAACTTGAAGTTATTACAGTTTTTATTTTTTATAATTATGACCACTGGAGATTTAGGAATTTTGGCTGTGAGTCTCTAATTCCTGCTCTGGTAAGAATTCTTGTATATTCTGGATGCTTGAAGCCAAATATTAGAAGGTCAGTCAGGCTACTGCATGTATTACCTGAAAAAAAATAAATAAGGGTTGAAGAAATTGTATTTTCCTGACAATACAATGTTTTAAAAAAAACTCAAAAAATATCATTTTAGCTTTTATTTCAAACTTTCATACAATGGCAGTTTTATAATTAATTTTATATTAAGTGATTCAGATTCAAGGAAATATTTTCACTTTCAGAATATGTGTTTAACTATCTGAAATACTGAATGTATGGAAAACAACTTCTAAATATGGTAGCACAAGGAGAATTTGTTCATAAAAGTCATATTTATAATGAATATTTCTTCTTTCTTTTCAATGATAGTCATTAAAATGCTTTTAATAATACCTGTTTCAAATGTGCTAACCTGTCTCAAAGACAAAGTAAAATAGGTACCTGTGCTTATGTATAAGCGGAGAAGTATATAAAAGCCCCCCTTTTCCTTGGAAGAATATCTGCACCAAGCTGAAGTGGCGTTCCGAAACTCTGCTGGTACCTACCAATACGTTTCAATAAATTAAGAATTCTTTGAGTCAACCTTGACCAAAGCAAACTGATCATAATTTGTAAGTTTCAGGGTTTCATTGCTCATAATGTTGTTTCAACATTTAGTATTTTAAATCATAGTCTATAGTGAGGAAAATTTAAGATATTTTATAACATCATTGTCACAAATCCTATCCATAGAGCAAAATCAACCCATTCAGTACATACCATTCCTTGGTAACTCTAATAGTTAATTTTATGTGTTAACTTGACTGGGCCACCAGCTGTCCAGACATTTGGTTAAATACTATTCTGGGTATGTCTATGAGGGTATTTCTGGGAAAAATTAACATTTGTGCTTGTAAACTGAGAAAAGCAATTGTCCTACCCAATGTCTGATGGGGAAAGGGAAGGCAGGGCAGTCCTCCAGTCATTGTAGGCCTGAGGAGAGCAAAAAGGCTGAGTAACAGAGAATTTGCTGTTTCTACTTAATTGTCTTCTAGCTGGGACTTCTCCTGCCTTTCAGACTAGGATTCAGATTGGAATTCATACCATCAGCTCTCCTGGTTCTTAGGGCATCTGATTCAGACTGAAACTGTGCCATTGACTCTCCTGGGTCTCCAGTTTGCAGACTGCAGATCTTGGGACTTAGCTTCCATAACTGAGTGAGCCTCTTCTTTACAATAAATATCTTTAGACACACACACACACACACACACATACATACATATGTATATATCTGTCCATATCTATGTGTATGTGTATGTCAATATCTATATTCTACTGGTTGTTTCTTTGGAGAATTCACACTAATACAGATATTGGTACCAAAGTGATTCTAGAGGAACAGAATTTTAAGGATGAATTTTCTATTGGTTTTGGAGTTTCTGGAATACACTTTCCAATCTGATTAGGTTTGACGATGCTAGAAACTCTATGTCCAATAGGAAAGTGAGCACTGGTAGTCTTTGGCATGATCTGGCAATAGAGATATGCAAAATATCTCAGTTGGATTTTCCTAATCAGCAACTTATTAGAAGCAAAGAATGGGGATATCTGTATATGATATTTTTGAACATTTTTGGAAAACTAACAAATATAGTGAGGTTGATTGGTTTTTCCTAACATCACTGAAAAAATGTTGAAAGAAAAAGATAAAATATATGCAGCATATGTATCTTTTGAAATAATTATTTCTAAAATATATAAATACCTTTTATAATTTAATAAGAAGGCAATTTTTATAAACATTTTTCATTGATTTATAATCATTTCACAATGTTGTGTCAAATTCCAGTGTAGAGCACAATTTTTCAGTTATACGTGAACATATATATATTCATTGTCACATTTTTTTCTCTGTGAGCTACCATAAGATCTTGTGTGTATTTCCCTGTGCTATACAGTATAATCTAGTTTATCTATTCTACAATTCTGAAATCCCATCTATCCCTTCCCACCCTCCGCCCCCTTGGCAACCACACGTTTGTATTCTATGTCTATGAGTCTATTTCTGTTTTGTATGTATGCTTTGGTTTTGTTTTTTTTTTAAGGCTTGATCTCCAGAATATATAAGCAGCTCCTATGACTTAATAAGAAACAAACAAACAACCCAACCCAAAAATGGGCAAAGGACCTAAAGAAGATAATTTTTTGATTCACCAAAGTT
The DNA here is from genome assembly GCF_036321535.1 of Camelus dromedarius. NCBI lineage: Eukaryota > Metazoa > Chordata > Mammalia > Artiodactyla > Camelidae > Camelus > Camelus dromedarius. The sequence goes on from NC_087444.1 coordinate 11,569,064, forward strand.
TTGAATGGCAAATTCACAAAAGTATACAGATAGAGTATAAGCGCATGAAAATATGCTTAACGTCATTTATACTTAAGAAAATGTAAGTTAAACCACAATGAAATACCACTACTCATCCAATAAAATGTTTAAATTTTAAAAAGTCTGGCCATAGCAAATATTGCCAAAGATGTAAACTAAGTGCTGGTAGGAATATATAATGGTATACATATTTTGGAAAAGTGTTTGATAGTTTTTCAAAAAGTTAAATATATACTCATCATATGACTCAGCCAATACAATCTTGGGTAATTAGTAAAAGAAAATGAAACCATATGTGCATAACTTGTATGTGAAATTTCATAGTAGCTTTATTTTTAGTAGCCATAATCTGAAAAAAAAAAAAAACGGTTGGAAAAGGTAAAGGATGAACAAACTATATACTATTCTATATAAGAGAAAACTGTTCACTATTAAAAATACATGAACTGCTGATACAACATGGATGAACTTCAAAATAATTACACTGTATTAAAGAAGCCAGATAATCAATCAGTACTGCAAGAATCAATTTATATAAATTTTAGAAGCACAAAACTAATCAATATGGACAGAAAGGAGTAGTTGCTTGAGATGAGGGAGGAAAGGAGAGAAGGATAGCTAACAAAAAGTCATGAACAAATATTTAGTGATTATTTGATTGTGATAGTGGTTTCATGGGTATTTGCAAACATCAAAACTAGCTAAACTGTGTACATTAAATATATGTAGTTTATTGTACAACAATTACACAGTAGTAAAGCTGTTAAAGTTATTTTCTCAGCGGGGCCTTCTTATGCCACCATAAGTAAAATTACATTTACCTTCTTGACATTTCTAGACCCCTTTCTTTATTTTATTTATTATTATCTTTGTATTTATCACTATCTAAAAGCATCTATTATTTCAGTTTGCTTACAAGTAGGCATATATTTTTATCTATTTCATCTACTGTTTTATTTCTACTGACTAGAAAATTCCTCTCCCAGAGTAAATGCAAACTAAATATTTGTTGAATGAATAAATAAATGACTGAATGAGAGGGTATGAAAAATTGATGGTATTAGTTAATTACATGTCTCAGTGGGGTCAATGGATGATTAGAGTTGAGTTACCAGAAGAATTGCAAAGGAAAGCTAAAAGGAAGTGCCACAAAGATATATGGTTGAATCAAATTATTGGCGACATTATATTTATTGGCAATGATATGTCTAAATTTGGACCACTGGGTCAAGTTACTAGGTAAGGTGGAAGAAGCAATATTTAAAGAGGAAGCAATCAAGAAAGTGAGACACCAGAGTTCCGGAAATATATGTATTGATATTGATGTCAAATTTAAGACAAATTTAGTTGGAAATATTTATAGTATGACAAGAGCCAGTAACATTAAAGAAATAAAGTAAACTCTGTGGTGGCAGATTTCTGCTATAAGTAGAAACATCAGTGGCTAAACCAATTATCATGAGATTCAAAGTTTCCTGTTTTTAGGAAGAAGAAAAAAACATCTGCAAAAAGAACGTGGCTGTTATAAGCAACCTACTTACATTTCAGACAGTGGGAGAAGAAATAGTCACATCCTGAGGAAGCTGTAAGGGAAACTGTGCTAAAGAAACAAGCCAGACACAGTTCAAGGGAGAAAGCCAAGGGATCATTCCAAAAAGAGGTTAAGGATATAGGAGATTTGGTTGATAGCTGACTTTGAAGAACATCTACAGCATTCTGCTCAGATTTAAGGGAAATTTACAAGAAAATCTGAAGGGGTAAGATGATCTAACAGATTCTGCAACCCCATAAAAGCCATCACCAAAGGAGAAGCCTGTCCAACAGGAGCGATGGCCTTCTATAGAGGAATGAGGCCAAACATCGTCCCTACCAGGTCATTGCCAGGGGATTATATATCCTGACCTCTCACTTTTCTCACACTCTCATTTTCAAGTGGTGGCTCCACATGACAAAATCTAAACGGAAACTAGAGAGCAAAAGATCCTGGTTCCTGCACTGTATAGAGATCAGCCTCCTGAGACAGATACAAGAGGGCAGAAAGGTAGAGAATGCATTTGGAGGAGCAAGTGATGCTTTTCTAGCATAGAATCTTTCTGTGGTCCTCAATCATGCAATGGAACTTTAAAAAGATATTAATTTTCCCAGATTTTGTTATAAATCAATAGCATTTACTTTTAAAATTATATGTATATTTCATTTTGAATAACACAATATATTTGTCCAAAAATTTTTAGAAAAAGATTAAATTTCCTGATTTGTTAAGTACACTTGAAAAAATAAAAGCAAAGAACAGTATTTGCCTTACTAAAGACATTCCATGAAGTTATAGTAACAAAAATATTTTGGCACTATTTAAGAACAGGTGCCACAGTATTAGAATAGGGGGAACTCAGAGATAGACCGTGTATATATGGAAACTTGACATATGATAAATGTGGACTGTCTAATAAGTGAGGAAGAGAGGGAATGTGTTTTACATAGTACTTAAAAAAACTTGCTCACCCACATCAACTGTAACCCTGATAAACTTCCAGCTTCTGCTTAGGTTGCTCTCACATTTACGACATAAAAAGCCAGATGATAACACACACCACAACTCTTCTTAAACACATCAGAAAGCTGAGATTACAGGACAACTAACTCATCTGAAGTTTAAGGAAAGACAGGTGACTCCAAAGGAGAGATGGTATGAGCAGTGCCTGAGCAGATGCTGAAATCCAGACAGCATGACCGTCATTAAGAAGGATTCAGTTAAAATTTGTAATGAAGTTTTAAAAGCTAAGCGTAGACTACTGATGATATGGAAGTCCTGGAAGTCACAGACACATAGGGAGTTGGTACTCATGTGTGGTCTCTTCACCACAAACTTCACTTGTTTTCCCAAGAAAGATAAGGAGTTGAATGGGAGTCCTGAAAAAGTCTCCATCACGGTTCCTCCCAGGGAAGTAAACAGCAGCTGCGCCAGGAAAGGCATGACCCATTAGGACTCTCTCCCATATTCCCAATGGAACAGAAGCCTTAAGCTATTTGTGGAAGGGCAGCACACCCGTTCCCTGCAAGGTACAAGTGAAGACCCACCCAGTGGAATGTGGTAAACTTATGGGCCAAGAACATTAGAGGTCTCCTATGGAAGGAAGGATAGTCACTTAGGAAGCCCCACCCATGATCTCCAGGGCCAGAGCTCCTACGAGGGGCTGAAGGTGAAACCCAGCTGCAGGGAATGCATCCTCTCGCCTCCCTCCCTACCGCCTCCAGGCTGACAAGTGTAAGGTAACAAGTAACAGCAGTTTATTGTCGGGGAAGGGAAAGACGGAAGAGATGTTCTCTGAGGAGGAATTGCAAAGAGAAGACCTGAAGCTGAGGGCAGAGAAAACATGAAGAGCAGTTCACTGCAAGCCAGCCTCCATTCACATTACAAGGGAACCCTAGACATATTTAAAGCCTGTGGTGCTTTGAGGGTTGCAATACCAACAAGAAAATCTAAATGCTGCTCAAATCCTATTTTAATTGACTAAAGCTTCAGACTGGCAACACTTACAAATGTGGAGAAAGCCACCAAGTGGGATATGACAACACAGGCATTTTATGTGTTCTGGTAGACATACAGACATTTGCATCCCTGCAACCTTATGGTCTACCTCTAGGAAAAATTATCACAAAGGTCCATGAAAAGGATGTTCATTAATTGTTTGTGGTGACAGGGAGTTGAGGAAAACTGGTTTCCATCACTAGGGCAATTGATAAGGAAAGTAGGTTCCTTTACCCCATAAAATAATATGCACTTGTTAAAAGCAAAATATAAGATGGCTGTAAAAGTTGGTTTTCAAATCTTAAAAGTGTAGTGCTAAGAGATAAAGAAAAAAATACATCCAGAGCACAATATTATTTTTAAATAAAAATACATGCACAAAAAAATAGTTCAGAATAAAAACTAAATATTTAACAAGTACATGTATCAGTAAAAGGATACTCACCAAAGCCATTAGAATAGTTGATCATGCAGGGATATGGAAAAAGGTGATGAGGAATAAAGTGAATAAAGGGACAAATATACAAGTAAAACAGGAGCGAGCCTTTATGAGGACTGATGTCAATTCATTGATATGAATACAGAAGAATAATTAATAAGAGTAATTAACTTGTATCTTTGACCCTGAGTTAATCAATCAAATAAAATAAAACCTGCAGTGGTCACTAAAGGTATAGAGTTTTCTAGTTTAATTACAGAAAAATATTTAGAAGCATGTGTGTCATCTTGTGTAGGGGGGTGGTTTTAAGAACTATTGTTCATCTACTTTTTTTCATCTTAATGAATTGACATCTAATCTCATTTATTTAGCTCAAAGACATTTAAATAGATGGTAACTTCTTAACTATGATATAAATTGTACTTTAACAGGACTCATATTGAAAAAAAAGACAATAAAAGACAACAGAAGTAGTGTTTTCAAATTTTTTCCTTACTCTAGAAACCCTAGAAATTAAATCACAATCTTCCTCTTTTATTGAAAGCAGTAAAGGGACAAATCTGACAAGTGTTACAATAAAAATCTAAATAGTGTAAGTGAAATTCATAAAAAGATCTTCCTTTGTAGGCATTCATAGAAAATTCCTAGAATCTCCCAGCTTGCTGATAAGACAAATCTTGCTGATTGTACAAAATAGTACATTTGGAACTAGGAAGTCCTGGCTATTAGACTTGATTTTTATTCAAAGGTAAGTCTGCAGAAGCATGCTGTTTCCCAAACAAAAAGCCACACTTTGTAGCATTATTTAAATATTATTCATTGAGGAAGAATGAGTCATGAATGTCTGGGTATGCAAAATAAAGCTCCAGAATATTTATCTTGAATCACAACTTTAGAGCATTTCTATCATTAAAGAAATAGCATTGGTGTAAAGAATATACAACATTAATTGGCTGCTGAAATAAGATAGAACAACCTATTTCAGAAGACATCTGTCATGCCATTAATGTAAAAAGTATTTTCAAAACCTGTGGTCTATAAATTTTAGTGCCAGTGTCAGATTTGGAAAGAGCCATCCAAAACAAAGGTGGGTTACACAGATGTAAACTGCTCTTGAAATTCAATGAAAGAAATCTCATCAAAGGCATATAAAATGTACTCAGGAGATGTAAGCACACAGACTGGTGAAATTTGTTTCATAACATAAAAAAAAATATGTATATATAAGTGGTCTGTAGCTTTATGTATTCCAACTGAAATCTTCAAGTATAATTCCTGAAAGAAGACACAGTATACAAATCTGTATAACACAAATAAATGAATAAAACTTCCCATAACATAACAAGAATATTTTTAAAACAAATTTTATTTTAGAAGTACTATTGTCAAAGACTTTTCACACTTTGATGAAAGTATTAATATTATAGATTCTTTAATGTGTTTTCCAATGAGTTGATCTGATTATTGTATTAGCAATAGTATCATAGAAAATAGGAAAAAGAAACAACACAAGATGAAAGTAACCTGACAAGAGAACAGCATAAAGGCTTATAATTAGCAGAACATACAGGATGGTAATGAATGTAAAAACACTCCATTAAAGATCAAAAATAATTTCTATTCTGGAATCCTCAAATGAAATGTTAATATATTAAGTTATTAGAAAAACTCCAAACTTCCTCCTAGGAGATCAATTATCATTTTCTTTCAATCATCTGAAACATTAAGTATTCTATAACATACGTTTGCATTTGGTGCTTAGTTTTCAGATAGAATAGAATAGGTCACTGTAAAGGTGTGAGCTTGACTCTGGCTGTAATTTGGCTTGCAATATGATAGCATAAGAAGGGAGGTTGGAGAACTTTTCTGAAGATATTTTTATTGACCAAGGAAGAAGTGCATCTAACTTAGCTGTAATAATGATAACTTCAACATTATTAGAAATTCAAGCATCCAAACACATTTTAGGGTGGTTGGCTTAGCCGAGAGGTAAACTCTGTCATTGCCCAGGACTAGAAAAACGTCTCACAAGTGAAACTAAATTAAAAGGATATTGTCAGCTCAGCCATACTCTCACTGATATCAAGAAAATAAATTCACAATGAGCTGCCTACTATTAATCATATCCAATTCGTAAGTGTAATTCTTAAATATATATTTTAGTCACACAATAGAAGTTATAATAGTATTAATATTTTAATGGAAAATTAATATTTTAATAGAACATTTACATGCTTCACAAGAGAAACTGAGGAGATAAATTTTATGTGCAGAGATACGCGTTTACAAAAAATACCATTCATATACTGTATGTATCTGCATTCCAACATTGTAGAAGAGAGCAATTATCCAGGCAAAATTTGTGGGAATGTACATATAGCATTCCCCTTATAGTTTTCTTCTCTTGCATCCCCTCTCACTAGTACCCATGACCATAGTAGCCAGCTATCTCATAAAGAAAAGCAAGTAACTAGAAATTAGTAAAAATTGAATAAATGTATAGATAAACACAATGTATAAAGTATTACTTGATCAAAATATATAAATGAGGACTGGTTTCCTATTGCTGAAGAAAAGACTTCAAGTTTCTAGAATAAAAAATACCCTTAGGAATCTGGATATTTCTCAGCTTGTCTCCGGTGGAGTTTATTACACTTGATATTCACAAATTTATATTTAAGAATAAAATAAAATTTAAAATTTCTACATATAACATTCTACCTCAATATTACATGGTACTACAGAATAAAATATCACAGACTTGATTAAGACTTGTGATATTTGCAGTAAAACATTTTAAAATTTGTTTATCAGCATTTTAATTCATAGAGATTTTGAAGAACACATTGTGGAGAACACTTTGTTAGCTTAAATGGTTTAATTTTTTAATGAGGACTTCAGATTACAAAGAATAGGATCATTGAATTCTCTAAAGCACTACAAAATTTGTTAACAAAGCAAAGTTTTGAGAAAAAATACCACCTTAGCAGAACTGTGTTTCAGAAAGGCGAAGTTACATATATAAATAACTTTATAAGGCTTTGCAGTCTGAGCTCAAGTGATTTGCCATGGGTCTTTCAAGACAAAACCATCTTGAAATTGGGCAAAATTTATGATATAACAGTTTGGAATTAGAAGTCTAAGGATCTTGATGTGAACTGAAAAATACTTTTGTTTTATACATGGGCTGTTTGCCCAGATGATCAGAATATTGATCTGTAGGGATTTCCTCAAGCAAGCATTGAAATTATTTATTGTTTTATAGTCTCAATTCTCTATGGCAGAATTTTCCTGAAACAACAAAGAAATATTGACATTGGCAGTCCATAGTCGGATCTATGTCACATTGACAGGCATAGTCTTGGCTCTCAATCCCCAATCATATTCGTTCCTTAGCCTGGATTGGCAGATAGACCATTATCAACTGAGGAAGTTATCATTTGATTTCCACCACTCTTTGAATAGTTATGACTGTATACCAGATTTTAGTGGAAGTTTCTTGCTCTACTTCATATATCAGGGTTATATGATCTTTTAGATAAAGACCATTTATTGAATCATCTGATGGAAGTATCTGCAAAATGGAATTTAAGGTTCTAAAATGTACATATTTGAACACTGCAACAAAGACGAATCAGAGGTGATGGTTAGTGCTCAAAGGCTGTAGACCTCTTCTAAACCAGAAACCAAGTATCCAAACTAAACCAAGAGAAGAAATCCCTTCTCCAATTTGAAGAGATCACAGAACTATATATGGAGGTATTAGCTAAATTGCCTAATTTCATAATTTCTTTCTTTGTTTTCAGAATCTTGTTAATAATATTAAAGATCTAAGAGAGTTCAA